>NW_026782618.1:0-123195 GCF_031769215.1 Ylistrum balloti | reverse complement strand
CTAGAACTGCTTCCGGTGACATGTGGAAATTAGGTTGGAGACTCATAAAATTATTGGTAATGTGGCACAAATCAGGCTTTTCAACCTGTCCGTTCAGATAGCCGCCACCCTCGAAACAAAATCGGCAATTAATGGAAAGTTGTGTTTGCGAATAAAAGAGTCAATGCAATCACATACAACAGTGTTTTAATCAGAAGTCTGTGCTAACATTCCACCATACTTTCAAAGCTGAAACACCCATGTAATTTCTACAGCTATTCAAAGCCGATTGCATCCAAACTTTTCAACTGCAAATCAACACTGCAACAACTGAATGTAAATCCCCTAAAGTTAGTCCTCTGTCAGCTTGCTCTTGTTCTACTTTCGACTGTGGTCCAACTAGGCACATAGTAACTGGTGATTTAAGCATTTTTTCAAATGTCAAGCTACATGGGTTCTGATTATCGTGAAACCCCATCCATTCATTGGAACATGAATTTCAAGATACTTATAGGTTCTGATGAAAAGTACGCCAGAGAAAGGATGAAACGAGAAAGAATTTGCAGCTTGAAATCTAACTTGAAAACAAAACACAGGTCAGCTGTCCTCTCTCCTGATGTGTAATCTACATTTCAAAATTTAGGTATATTATTGTGCCTGCAGATAACTTGCAATAACTTTATCTTGTCTTTAATCATTATTATGTCTCCTTTAAACAAAAAGAACTAGGCTTGTCTGATAACGAAGGAAACCCCATCTATTCATTATGCATTGTTCCCAACGACGAAATACTGACTAAGCATGCTGCGGTATTAAGACTGCCTATTAATGTAAAGAATACGGGTCTCCACCGTTTATATTGGAATCCTAAAATTAACAATAAAATGCATTTAAACACCGTTTTTTGCTGGCTTTTTATGCGCTTTGTTTGTCTGTTAGTTCCGTTGTTGAATACCTTGTTCTCATTTGAGAATACGACATTACTGACTTGGATTGACCAAAATTTACATGACGGGTGTCGTCGATGAAGAAGAAGACCCTTACTCTTCTGAAACACCTGGTCTTATTATCCTTGTACTTTTTGTTTCGAAGTCTCCGAGAAAATGTTTCTTTTGATCATATTTTGCCTTAGTTGTACTGAATTTGAGTTTGCTTTATCATTATGTTGACATGTTGGTATCTTCTTCATAAATGCAATGTTAATTTTTTTTACATTTATATGACCTTTATAATACTATTGTACTTAAATTCTTTGAAAATATTGTGGTTCAAAACGACAAATCTGCGTTATAATCATTAAAAAAAAAACCATCAATATACATGGACAAGGCGGGAAGCGAGATAACTCTTAATTAATGTAATAACAATTTTGCATACGGAGTAAATATCAAACACTCGGTGTCTTCATAGATGTAGGAGTGAATGTTTCTATTTCGGAATACACTGGCCACATTTCAACTGAATTGTCCAATAGCTAGTTTTTTGTCGACGTTAAGCAAGGTCGAGTGTGGTCAGTATGTAAATGGATGATATCAGCGTGGTAAACAGCTAAAACGCCTGGTAGGTGCCCCTGGACGGCACGGAAATCACTGTAGCAGGCCAATTTGTTACAACTACCCAATTGTTACAATAACATTTGTAACAAACTGGGACGTATTTGACAGGATAAAGCGTGCTGGTTTGTAGCAATTACCCAATCTGTTATTGTTACAAATTATTATAAATCTTATCGTAACAATTGGGTAGTTGTAACAAATTGGCACTCTTCAAAGCACAATGTTCCTGAAGATACTTGTAGGAGACAAGGAGAGCGGAGGTGCAGTATCACTCAGTATATTTATTTACACCAGTTATATCGAAATGTGTGTCAACGTTCTACAGAATCTAAATCTACTGATTTTGATAAATAATGTACACGTTTTAGATATTTGTACAAGTTTTTATCATAGAAGTGTAAAAAGGAAGAAAAGACAAAAGTATCGAAGCCAGCAACAGTGTACCCATTTTTTCTTCGTCTTTGAAGATCGATACAACTCACCATAATGACGAGAAAAAGGAAGATATTTGTGAGGGTCACTCAGTACTTACTTGTAAACTCGAAAGGATTGATGGCTTGAAAAAAACTTTCATGTCGTCGTTGTTGTTGCTGATGATAACACTGTCTTCTCATCATTAATGTCGTTGTTGTCGTCATTGTTGTAATTATTGTTCTTTATTGTTTTATCATTTTTGATGTTGTTGCCATCATTGTTGTTGTTTGTTATTGTCGTCTTGTCATTTATGTTGTTGTAATTGCCGTCATTTTCGTTCTTGTTGATGCTATTTGATGTTGTCGTCATCTCATTATTGATGTTGGTGTTTGAGTTATTTTTGTTATTTGTTGTTGTCGTCGTCGCCTCATCGCCATCGTTGTTGTTGTTGTTGTTGTTGTTGTTGTTGTTGTTGTTGTTGTTGTTGTTGTTGTTGTTGTTGTTGTTGTTGTTGTTGTTGTTGTTGTTATAAACACTATCAAAACAAGAGTGGAGATAATACCTTGGCAGGGTCTAATGCTTTTCGCCTTTTTATCAAGTGTATTCACTTTGCGGTTGGTTTTGTTTTTGAGTTATCCTTCTTCGTTGGTGTGGCGTTGATTGTGACAGAAAATGATGCATGTTTGAATTTCGTGTGTGTGTGTGTGTGTGTGTGTGTGTGTGTGTGTGTGTGTGTGTGTGTGTGTGTGTGTGTGTGTGTGTGTGTGTGTGTGTGTGTGTGTGTGTGTGTGTGTGTGTGTGTGTGGGTGGGTGTGGGTGTGTGTATGTGTGTGTGTGTGTGTGCGCGCGTGCGTGCGTGCGTGCGTGTGCGCGCGTGTGTGTGAGGGTGTGTGTGTGTGTGAGTGTGTGTGTTGTCACTTAATTTCTTATATGGAGTTTTATAGGTTAACGCAGAGGTAAATATACAATTACAACTTCTGACCATTAGTCATTTATTATGAACGGGATATAATTTTAACCTTTTAATGCATTTAAGCTAATCAAGTGCACACAGCATTCATAAAGTGATTTATAAAATGGGGGGGGGGAATAATATGCTCGCCAAAATTTAAAATGGAATATCTTCGAGTTTCATAAATCACATATCAAATACAGACGAATTGAAGATTCTTTTTATCACATGTTCGACTATCCGGGAACGTACTGTTGAGCTGGACATAAATGTTATTATTTCTGGATTGTTTACGAGTTGTAATTTCCTGGACGTAGGTCACTTGGCCGCCTATTATAAGCAAGATTGATAGCTGATTTTTTTTTAATTCAAGTATAGCAAGCTATATATTTGTTTTCATATTGCTCGCAAGCGCTCACATTGGGCGAGTTCGATTATTTTCTTTAGTCAGGTTGTTCCATCTAATGTTGTTACATTTGTCGATCAAGACCAGACGATGTATAGTTGTGTGGTCTGTCCAAAGTGAATCAGACGCATTATGATATCTAGTTTCACTACACATGCGCAATATAATTTGTCAAAGTGAGTTCGCTCTTGATATGGTACGGATAACATATAGTTTGGTGATCGGACTCATTAACTTACATACTAAAACTAAGGTAGTTATGTACCACACATTAACTTACATATTATAACTACGGTAGATATGTACCACACATTAACATACTATAACTACGGCAGATATGTACCACGCATTAACTTACATACTACAACTACGGTAGATATGTACCACACATTAACATACTATAACAACGGTAGATATGTACCACACATTAACATACATACTATATCTACGGTAGATATGTACCACACATTAACTTACATACTATAACTACGGTAGATATGTACCACACATTAACATACTATAACTACGGTAGATATGTACAACACATTAACTTACATACTATACTTCTGTAGATATGTACCACACATTAACATACTATAACTACTGTAGATATGTACCACACATTAACTTAGATACTTTATAATGGTGGATGTGTACCACACGTTAACCTAGATAATTACTGTAGATATGTACCACACATTAACTTAGATACTTTATAATGGTGGAGGTGTACCACACGTTAACCTAGATAATATAATTACGGTAGATATGTGTCATATATTGACTTACAATGAAAACAAAACAACACAGTATGACTGTTACCTGTTTCCGTATCAACCTAACTAGCAGAATTTATTTTGATAACATGACATTGATGGTAACCACGTGTCCATCAACATTTCATATTTCCTTTTAGTTTACACTTTTAAATATCTAGTTGGTGTGGGCGTTAACGTCACAATGATTGACAGCTTTATCCTTGGTTTACCAGTGCGTATTACCTTGTCCTATACCAGAAACAGTTATATTAGTGGTGTTGTAGCAGCACGTTTTGTGTTCAGGTAAGAAAGACGCTTACATTTTAAGGAGTGTCAGGTGTATGAAAGCCAAGTCAAGACGGTCAAGAAAATACCACCACGTCAACGTAACCCAAACTCCACTTAAATAATATACGTAGACTCCTGAAAAAAGTATTAGAAGAATAAGGCCAAATATTCCGGAGGAGTAAGCGTTTTCTGCTCCATCGAAGACACCCGCCATGTAAATCTTGGTCAGCTAAAGTTAGTAATGTAACGTTTTAAAATGAGAACAAGGTATACAACAACGAAACCAACAAAACATACCTGCGACAGGTCCTTATGTTAGTCTGGAAATATCTGGAGGAAGAATCTGACTACCAATAAAGGATACGTTTTTCCCTATTAAACAAGTTATTGAACTACAAGCGTACTAGAGCCGGATTTGATAATGATCTCAAGAATTCCAACTCAGCGTTCAAAAATCAAATATTGATATCTGAGACTCGCCAATGACAGTTCGACCTCAGAATGAAGGATAGTACAGTGTTGATTAGAACTCATCGTCAATGTTTACAGAGTTTAGAGAGAATGAAGACATTAAAGACGGTAAAACGCCTTTGGCAAATAAGAAAAACACTCTTTTTCTGAATGTTACATTGAAACTGATATTTCATTGCTTAGACCGATCTTCTCTTCAGCTCAATAAGTCGAGCTTAACGCTACTAGGTCAAAGGTCACGCGTTCAATCTTCGCGAAGACATTGAAATTAATAGTGAACACCTTTCACAGAAAAAAGTTTTCCGGTTATCCTTACAATGCTGGCGACAATGCCATTCATTCTCTGGTAGGAATGACAAATATATTGGTAAATATCCTAATGAATGATAATTTAGACTGTTTAAAAGAGTAAAGTCTTCGTCAGTCGAAAAGGAAGAAAACTAAAACAAAACAAAAAAAAACCAAAAAACAAAACTAAAACAAAACAAAAAAAAAAAAAAAAAAAACAGAAAACAACACTTCTTCCTTTCCGCATATGATTTGAAAGTCTTCAGATAGAAATAACTGCACGGTGTCGGTAGAGTATTTCCCTTCCATGTATGGTTATTATGATTCTTCATATCAATCAATTAAAGTGCATTTCATGTCAGTTTGATTACTTTATTCATTAATTAACAGATGTTGGATGAAGAGCAAAAGGTCGAGAATAACGTATCAATTCTCTCCAATTTTACATGCTGTTGTTCGACATAAGGATGTCACGTGATCATTTAGTACGTCAGCCGATCAACTACTGGATGAATTAAACATGCAATAAAAATATCTGTCAAGGTGATATATCAAACTCTAAATTAATTTGTTTTCATTGTGTAATCATTTTACCACAAAACACGATATGTCAATAAAAGACATGACTGGTGTTATTCGAATTTCTATTTTTTTGTAAAGTGAGACTTTAACAAATGCAATAATTCAAACGAATCGAATTCTACGACGGAAAATCACAAAAACCAGGTATACCGAACAATATCAGTGCAGAACGCACGACACACCGACACAAGTACGTAATACATCCGTGTAAAGTACATCAAACCTGACCAGTAGGGTCTTAATCAGTGTACCCTACACTCAACACTAAACAACACAAGCAGATAATACGTCGTGTACCCTACACTCAACACTAAACAACACAAGTAGATAATACGTCAGTGTACAGTACACCAAACAACACAAGTAGATAATACGTCAGTGTACAGTACACCAAACAGCACAAGTAGATAATACGTCAGTGTACAGTACACTAAACAACACAAGTAGATAATACGTCAGTGTACAGTACACCAAACAACACAAGTAGATAATACGTCAGTGTACAGTACACCAAACAACACAAGTAGATAATACGTCAGTGTACAGTACACCAAACAACACAAATAGATAATATATCAGTGTACAGTACACCAAACAACACAAATAGATAATATATCAGTGTACAGTACACCAAACAACACAAGTAGGTAATACGTCAGTGTACAATACAGCAAACAACACAAGTAGATAATACGTCAGTGTACAGTACACCAAACAACACAAGTAGATAATACGTCAGTGTACAGTACACCAAACAACACAAGTAGGTAATACGTCAGTGTACAGTACACCAAACAACACAAGTAGATAATACGTCAGTGTACAGTACACCAAACAACACAAGTAGATAATACGTCAGTGTACAGTACACCAAACAACACAAGTAGATAATACGTCAGTGTACAGTACACCAAACAACACAAGTAGATAATACGTCAGTGTACAGTACACCAAACAACACAAGTAGATAATACGTCAGTGTACAGTACACCAAACAACACAAGTAAATAATATTTCTCTCCGAGATGTTTCATCATTGCTGATTGTCAGTATTTTTTCACGAAACCTCACAGAAAATTCACAGATTTTACTATTCAAAGTGGAGTCAGCGAATCGTGATGGAACCTTCCCTTAAGACGTTTTGCTCAATTCAGGATAGTTGTGGGCCCCATCCTTTGTGGATCCTCGGCAAAGAATATCCAAGTTTCACGTGGAAACTTGGAGAACTGATTAAATTGTCGTATCGTTATATGACAGAACCCGTTAATTGTAAATTGTGTAAAAGACATGTCGACGACACAGCAGTACATTTCCTTATTCAATGTCCATATTTGTTCACAAGCCGAGACAGATTACTTGAGTATTATGTCAATTTCCTAGATGTCCACGAATACGTGGCTTTCGATAACTTGGAAGACCAGCAAAAGACTAGCTTCATTCTCGGAAGTAAGCAGGATTTAGCACTTGATTACGAAAGATGGTCGGTTTTGATGCTGAACACTGCGAAATTTGTATATATTATGCTCTGCGAAATGAACACTTTAATTGAAATTTAACTCTGCAAAATGAACATTTTCTTTCTGTAGAATTATCTCTAATATGTAATTATATCGACAAACATATGTACTGATGAAATCTCTGCAAAGAGGAAATAAAGAAAGTCAGTCAGTCAGCTGTTTACGATGCCGTTACATCCTTGTTTCTATTACTTAAGACAACTTCTTTGTTAAAGCACAGCTGTAAAAACTTATGTGTCAACAATGCTTCAGAATTCATTGTCCTACGTTACAGATGTTTGAATACATGTTATTCGTTTTAACATCAAAAGTCTCAGATAATTAACAATGAAACAATCACTTCTCTGTTTTAACGGAAGTTCGCTTCAACATAAACAGGTATAATTACATTCAAATATGTATCGGTGACGTCGAGTCTAACCCTGATCTAATTCTAGTTCATTTGCATAATTAGAGTCAGGGCTTCAATACACATAATTATGCATAAATTTAAATCCAATATACTGAATAGAAAAGCGGATTGGTTGAACATTAATACAAAATACGGAGACAGGTTTCATTAATCAGAAAAGGCACGGATTACACGACGCTAGTATGGTAAGGCGATATTGATAAAGATGTTTAATATTTTCAGTATTAAAAGTATTAAATTATAGATATAGTAAACTATAACAGTAGTATTAATAAGTGTATAATTTTGTAATTATTTTCTCTGTAATTATGATAAATGATTAATCTTTGACTCAATTACCAATGTAGGTATGGCAAAACTTATGACTGATTATAGGGTAGTTGACACAGGTGACTATAAGTATGGTAAATGTCTGAAAAAATCAATAATAAATAAAGTATATGTATAATAGACATAATGTACTATATGCAGGTAGGTATAAGACAGACTGTAATATGATACTTAAATCATTTTAAAATTTCTAAACTCTACCGTACCTACATGATATATCATTCTATATATCATTGTTTTATCGAGTACAATGTAAATACGACGTTACACAACTTTTTTTATATTATACGAGATAAAACTAGGTTGAAGTTTTTCATTGCGAATTAAAATGAAAAATCAAGTTTCAGGAGTCAAATTTGAAATAGAAGCAAATTGAAGTATTGTTTAGTATAAAATGGTAAGTTTTTTGATAAACATCGCAGAAAACTATCTTTTTCCTTTAAATAATATCACATGCTGTTACGACTCAAATTTAACAATGCTAACTGCTGGTTTTTTTTAACTCGTTACTGTTAAATAATTAATTTTCGATTGGGATTTATTTTCGATAACTTTGTGGTTACCAACCCATGAATTTACAGTACCTATTGGCGTCACTAAAGTCGATAACGGCTCATACGGAGAAATATTACATCGGTGTATTCGCTTAGTTACATAAAATTGACATATTTAATTTATTTTTTTTAATTTCTTTATTTCATATCATTTTAAAGTTCTATAGCTATAATGGAAGTCTTATTTTCTACTGAGCTTAGTGATATGTATTGTTGGAACTACCTTATCTTACCTCTTGGTTTAATTCCACTTAACTACATTTCCATGGGTCTTAGTGTAAATCATTCGTTTGTTCATTAAATTCCATGTTTTCATTGAATTTAGTTTCAGAAGGTTTCAGAAGTGGTATGATATTACAGAAACATACTATTAGACTGATTACTGATTAATGTCAGGTATTCTCTTTCACTTTTCAGGCTGTAGGCATTTTCTCCGTGGTACTTTGTGCCATTATATGCATTACCCATATTTCGTCTGTCGTGTGTTTTGACAAGATATCAGATCTTCAGATCCCCACGCATGAGAAATACCTGTACACCTGTGGTGATAAAGGATTGTCGCTTGGGAAGGTCACCAAGGAGCAAGAACAGCAAAACATCATCTCTCTCATTGAGTGTCTAGGCAATGGAGGAATACAAAAAATAGCACCAAAAATGAAACAAGAAAAAGCGAATAAATTCAGGGAGGTGTTACGTCAGATGAAAACAGGTCACTGGAGACTGAGGCGACAAGTATCGAATGAAGTACAGCCACGGAAGGAAGTCAGGATGCTTTCACCCGCGGAGTGGCAAATTCTGAAAATTCGATTGAATTCAGTGAGGGAGAGTGGTGTAAGTGTACAACTTTATCCTTATTTTTTCGTAACGGATATGGTGAAATTGATACATACATAAATACCACTTATGTACAGGAACACACATTTGCGCGCAAATAAACACCCCTTCCTTTCAATCACATTTTAGAATTCTGTGACAATATACAACAAATACATAACGCATCATATGTTCTATTGCAATGATGTTAATGCCACGCCCCTTTCGTTATTTAGGTTGGTTCACAGGAAACCATACCTGAAGCCGGAGTTAAGAATCTAAGTTTATAACCCATTGCCAGAAACTTGTTGACAATTTTCTTCTGGACAATTTCATTTTAAGGGACTGATTGAAGAAATATTTCTGAAGTAAGATAAAGTTTCAATGTTTAATGTGAAGTCCTCGCCTTATTCTTTAAACAGTTTTACCAGACCATTGTGGATTTCTTCTCTGATGAAAGTATTGCCGGAACCAATGGCGGACCTGCCTTCCTGGGTTGGCACCGCGTCGCTTTATTATGGTAATCATCAAACTATATACACAAAAACAGTGTTAACTGTTGAATATATGACATACAATCCGATCTTTAAATATCTTAAGGCAACACATACAATAGTATTTGAATTGAATGAGAAAATGGGAGCTGTCAAGGTCCCAGTTTTAGACTGATGCTGAGAAAAATGTGTTGAGGGGATTTAATGCTTGTAAGGAAAACAACAGGACATGTATTTGACACTGATAAAGAAAACGACATTTCAATGGCTACTGTTAAAATAATTTAATTGGTAATTGATGATGAAAAACAATAATACAAATTTGTAATGTATGCTATGTTACGGCTATAAATCATTACTTTTCTTCTGGAATAAATACAGCAGTTTGTTATAGATTTATTTAAGACAATGTTTATCTGTACCACAAGTTGCGGTTGTAAATTGCAGTTTGTGCTAAAGATAAGAATCTTCCTTTTAAGCTTAAATATTTACCTATATTATACCTATATATAAATATACCTTTATTTCAGGTTGGAGTTTTACCTCCATGTACCGATTCCCTACTGGGACTGTACATTGGATTTCCATATAACAGACCCAACAAAATCGATTTTATGGACGAAAGAATATTTCGGAAATGGAGAAGGAACTGTAAGAGTTGGTCCATTTATGAATTTTACTGAATCGGATGGAACTCCAATAACAAGGCGAATAGGACAAGCTGGCTCATTGATCGCTCGTGAAAACGTCGACTCGTTGATGACAAGGAAAAGCAACAGAGAGCTTGTGTACACGACCAACATTGCTTTAGAGGAGTATCACAATGGTGTTCAGGCGTGGGTGGGAGGCAGCATGTCGGGGCTTCTGACAGCTCCTTCTGATCCTATCTACTTCTTCCATCAGTGCTATATAGATAAATTATGGGAAGATGTTCGTCAGAATATGAAAGCCGCGGAAGATTATCCGTTTGATCCTGCTATCACTAATCCGCTACAGAATCCAGAATATGTTCTGGCCAAGTTTCCTTTCGATAGCCGATACCCTCTAGCGAACAGTGATTCCTACACCAGACATGTATCTGCTCGTGCTCATTATAGTTCGTCTCCAGCCCAGGCAACACAGGCTTGGGAGTGCAAGAATCCTGTGTTGAAACGTAAGCACGTGCTGGTATGGGACACGGATCGACAATACTGTGTGACAGGACAAGGAAGCGAGAAAGATTTCCATATCATTCCGGACTTACACACCAGTGCTAAGATAGTAGTGTCTACATTAAATTCACCTATGAATTTCCCACTTGATTCGCCGTTCAATTCTCCACTCCCTAAAAAACCAAAAATAAAATATGTAGCACCATTAAAAGATATTCGCGCAATATATCGCGCTGGCAACTCCATGAAGAAAATGAAAGAAGCACCAAAAATAATATCTTCTGTTCTGGAAGCACTTTCATCGCGACTTAAAAATGATGAACTTGATCGAGTCAAAAGCCAAACACAGAAGTCTTTCTCAACATCACAGCAATCTGTCGTTCTCCCTAACAATCATGTAAGTCCCGATAGCAGAATCTTTGATCATCCGGGCATGTCATTTGGACGAAGACCTCGAGTTGTTGCAGTGTTAGCCCCACCCCGTGCAAGTCGCATACATAAACCATTTAACACTCCTATGAGCCAGCCGCAGTCATTCCTCTCCCAATCACCATCAGAGTTGTCAAGTATTGCTTTCAAGCTTTTCCAGTCACCAGCAGTGGATCAGCGGCGTTCAGCAGTTCGTGCGCCTTCAGTAAACCCTCATCTGTTAAACAAGAAGTTTGCCGTTTCGAGTACAATCAATGTGTTGGAATCTTTATTAACTCGTCTTAGATCCATGCCGCGTTGATTCTGAAATAAGAATTAAAAGAAAAGTCAATATGAAGGAAGAACAAACTGACATTTGATAACAAATCTGCTCGCGTAACCTGACACTTGACTGTAACATCTATTTAAATCTATACCCGTGTTTACATAGATCAGTATAAAGACTGTGAAGCACAAGCGACATAGTAACTCGTTACCCTAAGTCTGAACCATCGTTAAAAGTATGGCCAGATGAGAGTGTCACAGGAACTCCATGAGCTTTATCTCAGTTTGTTAATATACTAGTATCCATATGCAAATTAACTAATAAATTATGTTGTGTTGGTAGCTTTTTTCTTCTTCTTTTCGCAAATCATAGATATTACAGAATTGTTCATGTCCAATTTTAGAGCACTTTGTTAAATAAATCAACAGTATGCTCATACTAATACTAAAATATTATCAAATGTTAGTTCCTTATTACTTCCTTTATCCCGTTCACACGGAGATGTCAGATCGATGTTAGATAATTGTGATGTCATTTCTTTTATCTGTTTGATACTGAGATATCTGATCGAGGGCAGATAATTGTGATGTCATTTCTTTTATCTGTCTGATACGGAGATATCTGATCGAGGGCAGATAATTGTGATGTCATTTCTTTTATCTGTCTGATACTGAGATATCTGATCGAGGGCAGATAAGGGTGATGTTACTTTCTTTATCTGTCTGATACTGAGATATCTGTTCGAGGCCTGATATGGATGATGTTACTTTCTTTATCTGTCTGAGACAAGATATCTGATAAAGGGCCATTTATCAGTCTTTAATATCTGATGGAGATTTGATAAGGGTGGTATCAAAACAGTCATCACATCATATTTTATCTCACATTTTGGAAACAAAATGAAATGGGTAATCTTTTAAAGTCAAATTTTAAAATATCAAAATTATCATAAAGAGCTGTCATATGTTTGATGTGCTGTAAACGGAGGCGTATATTAGTTAAAATATTCGGTTGAAGTGGTATCGATCTAAGTTGGCGAAGATCCTATCATCAATCCGGAAACTGATATGACAACGCAAACAGCGCCACTATAACTTGGGCCAAATGCGTATCATCAGTGTGAATAAATGTCTTTTAAATTTTGTTTTATTACAATGATTTCTAGTGATTCTTATTAACTTGTTTAAATTAAATGATATTCTATGGTTATTTTATTGAGAATCTTGTCAATTTATCAAATACCGACGTCAGTTATTAGTACATTGAGTGACAGATAATGAGCCAATTTGACAGGCCTACAACCATATCAACTTAACACAATCTAATCCTGTCACTACTAAGGACAAGTTTTAGTCCCTACCTGATACAGAATGCTAGAAGTAAATACAAAAAGATAACAATGTTTATGGGATGTAACTCCATCGAACGTAGTCACGGAGAACATACACTGTCATAAATTAAGATTAAATCGTAATTAATTAATTCATCTGGTAAAAGAACAAAGGCTTTTGACACGATGACATGAACTATAAATTCGTTTGTCGACAGTAGGAACACGGATGTTAATTTAACGATGATGACTATAAAACTGTCTTTAACCCCACGCAAGGGACACCATCATTAAGTCCATCACATACCGTACATCTGTCATATATCTTTATATATAAAATTATACATATTTACTGTAATTTCTGTATTTCACCTTATAGTCTCATGGTTACTGCAAAATTATTAACTTTAGTTGGGAATTTATTTTCGTTCATGTATTGAGTGTCCTTGGTCCACGAACTCGTATGTTAACGAAATGCCAGATAAGTATTAGATTTATTGAGTTTTGTTTATCAATGAAATCAAGTGTCCACGAAACAGTAATTGTGAATAGATATATGTTATGTTTGTAATTACTTGCAAGCGCATGTTACGGTTATTAGTACATGTACTACATTCATACAGTATGTCCTTTGTGGCCATTCCTATAACTGTAGTTGTGACTGCGCATGCTTATATATTCTGTTTTTAGCCTCCATGCTGGAATAAAGAAACATGTGCTTATACACAAACTTGATGTTATTCCTGAATGCTAAACACACAGACGCTACAATATACACGAAAATTCGGCCCAAAGAAAATATATTATTTTACTACATGTATACATCATCAGTGTTATATGGTGGAACAAGCTAGATGGTTTCAGGCCAGGATTTGATATCCCTAATCAGCCACCTCTGGAGGTTTTAATAAACAGCGCCGAAACAACAAAGGATAGAGGATCCACCTGAAGATGGAACCGCCTGACATCAGTAACATCAAGATGTATGATCGTAATCTTATTCTGAACATTCAGTGACTGACGGTAAAAGCCGTCTGACGACTGCGAAAGGGCAGTGGCGACCTGGATAGACAAGATACAGCCAGGAAAGTCTAAGCACTAGGGTGTGGAGGTTTAGCACACCGAAGCGCATCTTCCATGAAAAGGAAACTACTTTAATCGCTACGAACCAATACATAACAAGACATTGAATATTGCTACAACTATGAGCAGTAGAGTGTGCAGTTGCGTTAAAGTGTGCAAGAATGAGCGGGTGCTGAATATCCATAATGCCAAGATGGGCTGTGCAACAACTCTGAGTCAGGCACAACATACAGATGAATCTGGTGAGACGGAGGAGGAGGAGATCCGGGATGACCACCACAGTGATCCCGGCCTCATTGTACCCTGGGAAGAGGAGGAGCGCAGCGAAGAGGATGAACAAGGCATTGTGCACGATAGAGAAGAGGAGCAGAAAAGACACACAGCGAGCAAAATTAAGGAGGAAAAGGCAGCGTTGCAGGAAGGTGACCAACGAACAATAACACATTGACATGGGAGCAGTTCGACAAGGATGTAGATATTATACTCAACACCGCATTAGCTGGCAATATGGACAGGAATGTGGAGGCAATGACAGCAATCATGTATAACATCAGTATGGGTAGGTTTGAACTGGAAAAGCAAGAAACGTCAAGAGAACAAATAGAAATCGCCAGGAGGAAAGGGATATCCACTATCAGGAGGGATCTCAGGGCTTTAACAAAGCAGTTCAATAGAGCATATAAGAATGAGAAGGCTGTACTGTCTGAATTTCGGGTCAATCTGAAGGAAAATCTTGATGATTCTGCGCGGGGCGGGGAGGAGTAGACGCCGAAGGAAAAATAGAATGAGTATGAGGGCTTTGTTTTTACATCAAATCAATACCACTTTACAGCACGATTATTCGGAAAGAAGTGATCGGGAAGATGGACATGTAAGAGAGAGGAAACGGAGATGTACAGTGACCCGAGTCGTAAGGAAGTTCTTGAATATCTTGACATTCTGATGACACCAGATAATCCAACAGATCTGTTAGACGCCAGTGAACCAAAGTGCATGGAGGTTATGTCGGTAGCTAGTCGGCAAGAGCGGCATCAGCGCCTGAGCTGAATGGTATACCATACAGAATGTATAAGAACTGCCCAAGGCTTACAAGGCGATTGTGGTAGCCTGGCGGAGAAAAAGACTGGCAGACAGCTTGCACTATGCAGAGGGATGTTTTATTTTGAAGGAAAGGGGGCTGGGGCTTTGAAACGTTAGGGCCGTTCAGGACCATTTTCTTTACTAAATGAAGGGAGAAAATCTTCCTGGCAATTCTAATAAAGTGCATAACAGACTACATGCTGAGTAACAAGTATATTGACATCAAAGTCCACAGAGGTGGTGTGACAGGAGTATCTGGGTGTGTTGAGCACACAAGTCATTCGGGAAGCGAAGAAGAGGAAGGGCGATCTTGCAGTTATGTGGTTTGATTTGACAAACGCCTTCGGATCATTTCTACACAAGATGGTTAACCCCCGAGAGGTACAAGGTGCCAGTGAAATTTCGCCCCGTGCAGGAAGAATACTACAACTAATTAAAGATGCAATTCATTGCTCAGGACTATACAACATCATGGCAGCGCCTAGAAGTCGGAATCGCCACTGGATACACAATATCTGTTATTTTGTTCTCTACTGCAATGAATTTAATGGTGATCTCTGTCGATTAGATGAGCCGAGGACCATACATGGCTTTAGGTATATGACAGCCACCACCAAAGGCCTTTATGGATGACATGACGATAGCCACCAAAACGGTGGTGAAGCCAAAATGGACATTGCAAAAGCTGGAGACAGTGATCACATGGACAAATATTACTCACGCAGACACATTTGCATCAAGGAAAATAAAGTAAAGAAAGAAGGTGAAAGTTAAAGTTAATTTCACTTCTGTATTTGCTATTTTGCCACCCAAGCTTGATTTTATAATTTTTTTCATACATAAAAGCACAAGGTAAGAAAGAGCTTGGAAAATATCTTTAAAGAAAGATGTGTAAAGAACTTAAAAAGTTGTATTAAATACATATTTGGCAAATTGTAAGGCTTTAGTGTTTACTACTGAATATTAAGTTGAATGAAATTTCTCCCCTTACTCCAGGTATTAGTAAATTTTGCTTTTGCAAAATCTTTTTAACATTTGATAGATTTTTCTGTATGTTATTGTACTCCTGATCTATACCATCATTTGTAGAAAATAGGTTTACCTGTGATATTTATATATTTATTATGACAAATGCACTTTGTCAAGAATGATCTTTTTTGTAATTCTTTTATTTCACTAGAATTATCAAATTTGTACCTGGCAATGAAAACATTCTCCAAAAATTATTTATTCTTAAGCTAGTACATTATAATACATATTCACCACCAATATTTAATCAATGTTTAAAAGACCAATATCAATATTCTCATTTGAAATATATTTCCATTTTCTTTCAGTACTGTACAATCTTCTTAACCATCCTAATTTAAGAGAATTTATGAAAGCATTTAAATTTTCATGTTATGAACAACAATGTTTCTTTTCATATAAGAACATATTAATGTCTTTTATCGTCTTTTCACATGGATTTGAAAGAGTCATAAATAAGTGGTTAAATTGGGATATCATCAATGACTTGATGATATGAATTTTACCCAAAGGCGTTAGTTTCCTTTTCTTTCATGTCCTAATTAAATCTTTAAATTTTACAATTTTCTTGTCAAAATTTAGTTTACCAGGTTGACTAAGTCCACATTTAATTCAATTCCAAGTAGTGTAAATTTAGGGTTTCCCTAATTAATTTAAATTCAGGAAGCATGTTATCATTACTGTATTTCATACTTGTAATCCAAATTATTTCCGGTTTATCTACATTTATTTTTAAACCAGATATATTTTCAAAAATATCTAATTCTTTTAAGAATTCACGGAGTGATTTATCTGATCCATCTAAAGCCAGAAAAGTGTTGTCTGCATATTGGGATGTCAGAATCTCGAAATTTTCTGTTCTAATTCCCTTTATACTACTGTGTTTTCTTAAAATTCTACAGTGAAATCATCATATCCTGGACTTTTATTGTTCTTCATATTTTGAAGAAATTTCTTGCTTCTTTGAGAGTGATCTCACCTTCTAGAGACTGTGTAAGTTAAGGAGTATCATTAAAATTCAAATATGTTTCAAGATCAATGTCATTTAAATTTTAATTCTCTTTAAATAAGTTTTTCATAGAACGTTTTAACATTCTCCAAAATATCATCTTTTGGAATTTCAGGGATAATTTAGGAATTAAAAATTCCTATTCTCTAGGCTAAAAAAGTAACTGGTAGTTTTACCCTACTTTTTCCCACTGGTGCGTTAGATCTTATTGTACAGTTTTTAGTTTGTACAACCGAACAGCTTTTAAAAAATTAGATACGGTAGAGCCAAATAAGGGATCGTGAAAAAAACTTATCAGAGTTATCAGTGTATTCGAGTCAAGTTTTAATAAAATTTTATCATTGGCGGGGATGGGGTAGGGGGGGGGGCTCCCCATCTAGATTTAAACATTTCTTCCATCCGATTTTGATATCTCTCAGTCGCCTAATAGGCTTCAAAAAAGGGCGAAAAACCATTAATACATGTATCTTATTCTAAACTTGTGTATTATACCATCTGTGCAGAGGACACCGTTTTCCACAAACAGTGTTTTTCACACCCTTTGCGAAAAATAACCATGACGAACTAGACTGCGAGGTCATCAGCTATAAAAGGACCTCAAAAGGTAGTAATGTTAGCTATTGTTATCCATTACATGTTTTAGTTCTGTGGATCAGAGGTTAATAGAAGTTTAATACTCAAGACAAGCCAAATATGAACTTGAGTGTGGAATATGTACAGGAACGAATAATTAAAAATAAAGTATTGTTCAGTAAAAGGTAAATTCGATTCGCTGCGTAAACAATTGAAAATAAAGATAACCCTCCTTTTAATTAGAAGCTTGCAGTTCTATTCACTAGGACTCTCTGCATTCCTCTTAACATTTTCGTGGTCTTCTGTTTTATTTATACGTTTTTAGATGAAATAACCTTCAGTATCCATGGTAGATATTGTCCTGTCGGGATCTCCCTTTGCCTCAGCAGAGTCTATGTTCACAACATGGAGGCACAGACATAGACATCCATGCAGAGGAAATTTCAGGCAGTAAAACACACACACCACCACCACACACTTACCCACACACACACACACACACACACACACACACGTCTTTAGACATTGTACAAAAAGCACACAAGTGACAATGCAACACAAATTTAGGACCGGATTCAGTTTAAACTTCGATGCAAAGGTTTAAATGTTAATACCTAGGTGGCGAATGAAGAAATAGAAAATAGATCTAAAGAAAAGTCAACACTTTGTTATGTATTTGAAAATTCTAAAAAGATACAGGTGTATATTCTGAACCATGCCTCATATTCGAAGCATGATAGTAGGAACAAATGTCGGTTCGGGGACATAACCTCAACCAGAAGTGGCTGTTGCCTGCAATATCGAAGAAACACAATTAAAAAAATTAGATACAGTAGAGCCAAATAATTAAATAAGCGACAGTAGATTGCAAACCTATTTTGATTTCCCACTGTTGCCTAATATGCTTTAAAAAGGGCCAAAAAACAGAATGATGGTAAATGTATCTTATTCTAAACTTTTATTGAAACATACTATTCTCATATGTGTATTATACCATCTGTGCAGAGGACACCGTTTTCCACAAACAGTGTTTTTCACACCCGTTGCGAAAAATAACCATGACGAACTAGACTGCGAGGTCATCAGCTATAAAAGGACCTCAAAAGGTAGTAATGTTAGCTATTGTTATCCGTTACATGTTTTAGTTCTGTGGATCAGAGGTTAATAGAAGTTTAATACTCAAGACAAGCCAAATATGAACTTGAGTGTGGAATATGTACAGGAACGCATAATTAAAAATAAAGTATTGTTCAGTAAAAGGTAAATTCGATTCGCTGCGTAAACAATTGAAAATAAAGATAACCCTCCTTTTAATTAGAAGCTTGCAGTTCTATTCACTAGGACTCTCTGCATTCCTCTTAACATTTTCATGGTCTTCTGTTTTATTTATACGTTTTTAGATGAAATAACCTTCAGTATCCATGGTAGATATTGTCCTGTCGGGATCTCCCTTTGCCTCAGCAGAGTCTATGTTCACAACATGGAGGCACAGACATAGACATCCATGCAGAGGAAATTTCAGGCAGTAAAACACACACACCACCACCACACACTTACCCACACACATACACACACACACACACACACACACATACACACACACACACGTCTTTAGACATTGTACAAAAAGCACACAAGTGACAATGCAACACAAATTTAGGACCGGATTCAGTTTAAACTTCGATGCAAAGGTTTAAATGTTAATACCTAGGTGGCGACTGAAGAAATAGAAAATAGATCTAAAGAAAAGTCAAAACTTTGTTATGTATTTGAAAATTCTAAAAAGATACAGGTGTATATTCTGAACCATGCCTCATATTCGAAGCATGATAGTAGGAACAAGTGTCGGTTCGGGGACATAACCTCAACCAGAAGTGGCTGTTGCCTGCAATATCGAAGAAACACAATTAAAAAAATTAGATACAGTAGAGCCAAATAATTAAATAAGCGACAGTAGATTGCAAACCTATTTTGATTTCCCACTGTTGCCTAATATGCTTCAAAAAAGGGCCAAAAAACAGAATGATGGTAAATGTATCTTATTCTAAACTTTTATTGAAACATACTATTCTCATATGTGTATTATACCATCTGTGCAGAGGACACCGTTTTCCTCAAACAGTGTTTTTCACGCCCGTTGCGAAAAATAACCACGACGAACTAGACTGCGAGGTCATCAGCTATAAAAGGACCTCAAAAGGTAGTAATGTTAGCTATTGTTATCCGTTACATGTTTTAGTTCTGTGGATCAGAGGTTAATAGAAGTTTAATACTCAAGACAAGCCAAATATGAACTTGAGTGTGGAATATGTACAGGAACGCATAATTAAAAATAAAGTATTGTTCAGTAAAAGGTAAATTCGATTCGCTGCGTAAACAATTGAAAATAAAGATAACCCTCCTTTTAATTAGAAGCTTGCAGTTCTATTCACTAGGACTCTCTGCATTCCTCTTAACATTTTCATGGTCTTCTGTTTTATTTATACGTTTTTAGATGAAATAACCTTCAGTATCCATGGTAGATATTGTCCTGTCGGGATCTCCCTTTGCCTCAGCAGAGTCTATGTTCACAACATGGAGGCACAGACATAGACATCCATGCAGAGGAAATTTCAGGCAGTAAAACACACACACCACCACCACACACTTACCCACACACACACACACACACACACGTCTTTAGACATTGTACAAAAAGCACACAAGTGACAATGCAACACAAATTTAGGACCGGATTCAGTTTAAACTTCGATGCAAAGGTTTAAATGTTAATACCTAGGTGGCGAATGAAGAAATAGAAAATAGATCTAAAGAAAAGTCAACACTTTGTTATGTATTTGAAAATTCTAAAAAGATACAGGTGTATATTCTGAACCATGCCTCATATTCGAAGCATGATAGTAGGAACAAATGTCGGTTCGGGGACATAACCTCAACCAGAAGTGGCTGTTGCCTGCAATATCGAAGAAACACAATTAAAAAAATTAGATACAGTAGAGCCAAATAATTAAATAAGCGACAGTAGATTGCAAACCTATTTTGATTTCCCACTGTTGCCTAATATGCTTTAAAAAGGGCCAAAAAACAGAATGATGGTAAATGTATCTTATTCTAAACTTTTATTGAAACATACTATTCTCATATGTGTATTATACCATCTGTGCAGAGGACACCGTTTTCCACAAACAGTGTTTTTCACACCCGTTGCGAAAAATAACCATGACGAACTAGACTGCGAGGTCATCAGCTATAAAAGGACCTCAAAAGGTAGTAATGTTAGCTATTGTTATCCGTTACATGTTTTAGTTCTGTGGATCAGAGGTTAATAGAAGTTTAATACTCAAGACAAGCCAAATATGAACTTGAGTGTGGAATATGTACAGGAACGCATAATTAAAAATAAAGTATTGTTCAGTAAAAGGTAAATTCGATTCGCTGCGTAAACAATTGAAAATAAAGATAACCCTCCTTTTAATTAGAAGCTTGCAGTTCTATTCACTAGGACTCTCTGCATTCCTCTTAACATTTTCATGGTCTTCTGTTTTATTTATACGTTTTTAGATGAAATAACCTTCAGTATCCATGGTAGATATTGTCCTGTCGGGATCTCCCTTTGCCTCAGCAGAGTCTATGTTCACAACATGGAGGCACAGACATAGACATCCATGCAGAGGAAATTTCAGGCAGTAAAACACACACACCACCACCACACACTTACCCACACACATACACACACACACACACACACACACATACACACACACACACGTCTTTAGACATTGTACAAAAAGCACACAAGTGACAATGCAACACAAATTTAGGACCGGATTCAGTTTAAACTTCGATGCAAAGGTTTAAATGTTAATACCTAGGTGGCGACTGAAGAAATAGAAAATAGATCTAAAGAAAAGTCAAAACTTTGTTATGTATTTGAAAATTCTAAAAAGATACAGGTGTATATTCTGAACCATGCCTCATATTCGAAGCATGATAGTAGGAACAAGTGTCGGTTCGGGGACATAACCTCAACCAGAAGTGGCTGTTGCCTGCAATATCGAAGAAACACAATTAAAAAAATTAGATACAGTAGAGCCAAATAATTAAATAAGCGACAGTAGATTGCAAACCTATTTTGATTTCCCACTGTTGCCTAATATGCTTCAAAAAAGGGCCAAAAAACAGAATGATGGTAAATGTATCTTATTCTAAACTTTTATTGAAACATACTATTCTCATATGTGTATTATACCATCTGTGCAGAGGACACCGTTTTCCTCAAACAGTGTTTTTCACGCCCGTTGCGAAAAATAACCACGACGAACTAGACTGCGAGGTCATCAGCTATAAAAGGACCTCAAAAGGTAGTAATGTTAGCTATTGTTATCCGTTACATGTTTTAGTTCTGTGGATCAGAGGTTAATAGAAGTTTAATACTCAAGACTATGTGTACAGGAACGAATAATTAAAAATAAAGTATTGTTCAGTAAAAGGTAAATTCGATTCGCTGCGTAAACAATTGAAAATAAAGATAACCCTCCTTTTAATTAGAAGCTTGCAGTTCTATTCACTAGGACTCTCTGCATTCCTCTTAACATTTTCATGGTCTTCTGTTTTAATTATACGTTTTTAGATGAAATAACCTTCAGTATCCATGGTAGATATTGTCCTGTCGGGATCTCCCTTTGCCTTAGCAGAGTCTTATAAAGGGTTTTCGGCGTCAATCAGCCAAAGGGATTATCGAGACACCTGAATTAACACTGCTGTTCTCGATTTTAGTTTATAACTTTGTATCTTAGTAAGTGATGTATTTTATATAATATTTTGTCTTGATACAGGACAGATTGCCTAGAAAATTTGACAATCAGGGAAGGATAGGAAAAAAATGAATTATAATAGTGTATATATAACTTTTCAATCAGTCGTTACCTCCTGCGAGTATTCACCATCTGTCGTGATAATGGAATGAAATGTCATATCGTACAAATATATCACAGTTTAATTTGAATTGCTTTACCGGAGAAAAATATATATAAAATATTCATAAGATATTTTTACCATTATCGCTTTGTAATAACAAATCTCCTTGAATAGTTCCACGAAATGTCAGACAAGAAAATGCTCTTCAGGAGTTAGCATAAATAGATCAATAATTGATAAGCATATCATGGAATTAGATGAATGTGAACACGCATTTCCTTTTTTACATTTCTGATATTTCTTTCAGAATGAAAATGTTTAAGGAATCGCATAGGCAATGGAGTTGATCTATTGTATAATTCATTGGATTAATCTTTAGACGTAATAAAATTGACAAGAAAATTGAATAGGAGATAAACAATGTTTTTTTTCTTATTCCATATCGAGGATAACCTCCGTTTGCATTTGCTGTCGCTCAAATTCGGCATAGAGAGAGATTATAATACAGTTCTTTGTGTCACAGGGGATGTTCTGCTGCTGTTTTCAGAAGCCCACGCAGAGCAGGTAGTGTGGCTGGTGGATTCAGTTGGGTACGAACGCATTGATTCAACATGTCCTACACACACTCAAGGTCGGTGCTGTTCAGAGAACAAAGGTTGAAACGGGAGGATGGGACCAGAGATAAACAAAACGTAGCCGAATCAACCACAGTACATTGTTACCATCATAAGTACTTTTTTATACCCCTTTTACCATCTCGTCACACTACTTTCTACCATTGTGTACATTTCAGCCGAAAAAGTTGTATTCATCGGTACCGTCTCGTATATTTCACACTTTAGTGCTAATGCGTTCTACGCCAGTTATTTGTCTGATGAGGGCAACATTGAAAACATCGAAATGTCAAACTTTAATTTGCTTCGGGTTGTGTTTATAAAAACATGCAATTGTAAAATTGTAAAGCATTTCCAATTAACTCATTTATTAATAAATTATCATTATTGATAATCAAAAGCTAGCTTTAGATGAAATGGTGTTAATATAAGATAATTATGTTACAAGGATCGTTTAGATGCCTCTAAATTGCTACTGTAATCTTTTGACCCTGAACGTTGGGGTCAACATATATGGTAATTTAACATTAGCATCGGCCCCCACTTCGAATTTCAAAATATGATAACCATTAACAGATATGGGAATCAGAAGCTTAAATACGGAAAAGTTAGTCTCGGAATTGATTTCTTATAAAATGGGAGCTCCTTGACTAACACCTTGGTGGATGTTAAAGTAGTTGTTATGTAATTCCTTTTGGTGTATTATTATGAGGCAATTCCAATAAAATTATGTCATTAATGTGTGCACAGTGTACCAACCAATATTTTGATACCACATATCACACTATTTCAGGAGAAACGTTTCTTTTATGTCGAAAAATGCAGCCAAAAATCATATAAAAAGCCATCACTTTTGGGAAAAGTACTGTTTTGGGCACATCAATGTTCATACTTCCTAAATGAAAGCCGGTAAATTTGTCATTTTACACATTTGCTAAAAAATCCAATGAACACTAATTTTTTTTTTTTTTTTTTTTTTGTTAAATAGTGACAGCTTAACAACCAAAAGTCTGTAGGTTTTACTATGTGACAAGGTGGTTGTTCATGTAAATTTGTATCAGTTTGGTTAACATTTCTGAACTTGACCTTTGGTCAAGGTCACATAAATGAAATTTGTTAAAATAAAGACGTCTTTGTGCAAGTTTCAAAATTTGAAGATTAAGTTAGCATCTTTATACAAATCTTTTGATGAAGGACATTAAAGTGACCTTATTAGATAGAATATGTACAGTAATAGTGACGGGTTTTGTCTTTGTCGGTTCCGATCCATAATTTGTAGAACTTTGAGAAGCTAATAAGAGATAGAACAGTTGCAGATTGTAGCACATTACATTGCGTTTTAGTATAGCAGAACTGCGCAAGTGATTGCTTGTTTGAACTTGAGTGTTGCATGGACTGGGTTAGTTTAATTTTGATGCTGAACATGGCCCAATAAATACAAAATGCACATTCCAACGGTTCGCTTGCCCGCTGGACAGACACAGTAGTAATCTTTGACAGGGTCATATTTATCATGTCTGTCTAACGCAATCTAAACATTGTATTTAGACTGTGCTTTGTGTCTTGAATGGATTTGGCCTCGGAGAAGATTTTCATCATGCTGATAGACCCAAACTTCAAATTCTCCAGTAGGAGTCAGATGCTCAGCAATATATCTGGGTGCTATTTCAAATGGTATGATCCATTGGTTACTGTTTCTAAATATTCCATATCGTTGTACCTAGAAAGGTCAGGTTCATCTGCAACCCTTAAGGCCAAGGCGTTGGGTAGAGCCAAATGGGATTGCATTCACTCAGCAAGGCGACGGTCCCCTCAAGTCCCTCTCTGGTGTGGACACATAAATTGGTCCACGTACAGCATTCAAGAAGCAATAATTTTAACCAGTTCCTCTATAACACTAAGGAAATAGTTTGAGCTGAGTTGCTCTCTCAACAGTTTCAGCTGTTTCAGTCGACCATGGTAGCTCTCCACAAACCATCTGGAATTAGTAAACTGGCGGTCCTCCTTGGCAGTAAGTTTATCATGCTGTGTCTTATCTGACAGAAGTTAGGAAGGCATGTGCACAGAAAACCCTGAACCTCGCAGCAGCTCCAACATCCCTAAAATCCCGGTCAACAATCCAATCATCTACATAGAGCCACAAGGTCAGGTTCTCAACTGTTCCAAGAATTTTTGTCAAGATATTTGCATCATTTTCATTGCCATAAAAAGGCCCAATAGTGTCTAGTACAAAACAAAACCATCTGGAAAGACAATGCTCATGAATTTGACATAGTTGCGCCTCTTTTGCCCACAGCATGGGGATCTTTGAAGAGGGTGATCAGCACTTTTTTGGGCATAAATACAGGTACCATCAAGGGTTACAGTTACTTTGTCCCGTAGAAACATCGTGTAAAGGCAGTGTTGTGGCACTTAGCGTCCTTGCGGGTAATGTGTCTTGGGCCAAGGAAACGGGGCACAATGGTCTGACTCAAGGTTTTTTAGACACTATGAAATGTGTGAGACACATACTGTTATGCTAATGATCTCAGCAGTCAGCAGCTGGTGCAGCCAGTTATACTGGGGGTAAATATACATGCCTTACTTGAGCTCGGGCTCCTTGAGATAAATCTTTCAGCCTGATTTTGCAACCACGATCTATGCACACGTCTGACATGATTATCAGTAAACTTGATGGGAGATTTGCAGTAATTTGAAAATTAATACAGAATGTCTGACATAAGTGTAACTTTGTCTATGTAATTGTCTATAGATACTTTATAGTAATACCTTTATATGTTTCAGGAAATTAACATACTTGCACATTCAGGTGTCCGATAAGGTTATCATTTCTAGCCTCATTTATTAATTATAAATTCAATATTTAACTAATTTATATTCGTTATTGTTATGTTAAGTGATAAACGAAGAAAAGTGGAATGACGATAACATGTTATCAGTAATACTGATTATTTAATCATTGTTCAGTTTTTATAATACAAACTAAACTGTCAGTTGTTCTTTAGAGGAAAGATTTTAGTGCAGAAAACACTATCTTAAGTTATATCCACTGAATTTAATTTTGAAACAATTACAAAATACTCATTGTGTTTTGGTACTACACAAAACTGGAAAATATAGCAGTATTGGGCACAAAAAACAACGAAAATTAAATCTTCATGATTATGGCAAATTAAGCAAAAAGCCTGTTTAAATTGCTACATGTCTATTTTGCCGGTTTTGAAATCACTTAAAATTCATTCAATAGACAGCATGAAATATAGACTGAGATTGCAACTATACAAAATGAACTTGACAAACTTTGATATATTCTTTATTTTGTAAAAATTTTGCTTTAAATAAAAGTTATCAATATGCTTACATTTTTTATGCCAATATAACATATGTGGTATCAAAATAACAGAATTTTATGCACTTTAGGCTGGTATTTTTATTTTAGGTATATAAATATTTTTTTATTTAAAATTCTCATGTAGCAAGTATTTGTCATTATGCTAGGGTAACTTTGTCACTCAGCGTGGTGTTATACAAGGAGGACCAGTAAGACTATAAATAGTTATAATGATTAATCATTTATGCGGTTGTAGGTTATTTTCATGTATCTACATATGGCGAAAAATACTAGAAGTTTATAGTAATTTTGCTCGAGCCTTTTTAAAAAAGGCAATTTTACTGGTTCTCATTTTCCCTGCGATTTTCACATTATATACACTTCAGATAATGACCCAAACAGTTCGATAAAATATTTGATGCTCTGAAAACAGAAAAAGATTTTTTTCTTTCAAAAAAACTTTTCTTATTTGAGAAACTAATGACATTATTTACATGGAAACTTGCAGCAGAATTTACATATTCAAAACTGCTATCCTATGACTATGTATACCATTGTTTTAACAGATTTTTTATGAAAACACGGACCCCTGTCGAACCCCAACAAAATTTGGTTTTTGCTTTTAAATGACACCTTTATCGGTTCTCGATTTTACTGAAAATTTCACCAAATATTCTTTACATAAATGGCCAAATAGCATATAAAGAGTTTTGGTGCACTCGAACTGAAAGTACATGCTTTAATTCTTTGAAAATTGTATTTTGACACATATTTACCACTATGTTGTCAAACTGATGCTTGTTAATCAAAACGTATATCATTTGGTAATGTACGCTGTGGTTTTTATACTTTTTTCAGATGAAAAACTGAACCCTGTCATACTTCTATGATTACGAAACTAAATGGGTCGTAGAACAGGCCTTAAGGACCTTTTTAACTTTGTAATCCTATTTCATTGGTAGTCACTCAGAGTACTACAAATACCATCCACTTTTATTTAATTTGGTGCGTGGGCAACATTCCATTGTACCTTTTAGGTGAAAAAAAACTTGGTTGACATTACTTCTCTGGGGTCGATAAATGTGTTGACCTATTTTTTTTTTATTGGATTAATAATCATATAATTATGTCGCATTAGTGATTATATAAAGTCATATCAAATCTAAGAACAAGCCATTCTATTTTTATTTCAACATCTTTATTAGATACTTAAAATAACATCAATGTTACTCAAAAACATAACAACAATAGCATAAATTAATGAATGTCTGAACACAAAAATCTGTCTCGGAATAGAAGAATAATCACTGAAGATAATAGTGTTAATAGCGCTAAAACTTTCAAAGGAGAGAAAACACCGGGAAATAAACAGAACTATACCGCTTCCTCAAAACTCCGCATCAACCCTGTACATTCTTCAGTGTCGCAAACAATTGATCCCAATAGATAAATGTCAGATGATCAGTAAATCAGCAATATCTATCATAAGTAACAATACACATTACACCCGCGATAGAGCCACACGAGATGATGCCTTACAGTTTCCAGTATATTTTACAATGTCACTACAGAATCCATGTGTATTTTCCTTGTTAACCCACTATTGTCGTCCATCTTGTGAAAGGTATTATTTTGGGACCAGTCTAGGGAGGATGCCATAATGGCGGCCAATGCGAAATATGCCTGGAAGTGAAGTAAGGGTAAAGAGTCAGTCTACAACATTTATTTGTCCTGACACATATGCAAGTTAACAGAAAACATGTTTATCTTTCCATTGATATTGATATATCAATGATGTAAATCATATTAAACATTACGTGAATGCCCATGCAGGAGTCGCTAAAATCACGTGTTTTCATATAGCTGAAAATTTTCACTTTCGACCGCACCCAAGACGAAAATGGACAGCTTTCCACTAAACTCTTTGCGTGTCGATTTGAATGTCCCTATTGTGAATTTTTCTCTTTAGCATGGATGACTTTTAAGACATCCTAGATACTAATTCATTGCAGTTACCGTCTTATGTGGAATAGAACGTCCCAGACGTTGGACAATAGGCACTTGTTCGTTTGCAGACAACACCTGCAAGTGGCGAGGAAAGCTGATAAAAATATACCAATTCCAAAAGGCGATACTAAATACCGGAGCGGAACACTCGTATATAGTCATGCTTGTCGAAAATTTAAAGTTATTTGGCAGTGTAACAAAAAATGTCATTCATTTATAGATGTCAGATATCATATCAGTGTGCGAAATTCACTATAGAAAGGACACGCAACCAGACTTACCGGACAGAACTTTATGCCGAACCAAGTAAAAATAACTCTTGTACGTTTTTTTCTGGAAAGATGTGACGTTATACAAATCGTTCTAAGTTCGAAAGGCTACTTTTAGATCTGGTCATACTTCTCACTTCTGTTGCAGTAGTATCATAATTTTGATTTCTAACAAAACAACGCGACAAAAGAGAACACATTTGACGCCGAAATTTCCGACCGGAAATACAATAAAGGAAGAAGTTGATTGTATGGTTGAGATACATTAACAATTCTGATACTGTCTTTGCCAGGTAAAACGCTGCTTTTTGCTGCTGGGTCTGTTCATTCCATGACTTAGTCATGATGAGAATGATATTCATCGGGAGAGTCGTTAGAAAA
This sequence comes from Ylistrum balloti, assembly GCF_031769215.1. Lineage (NCBI taxonomy): Eukaryota > Metazoa > Mollusca > Bivalvia > Pectinida > Pectinidae > Ylistrum > Ylistrum balloti. Next base: position 93,913 of record NW_026782618.1, on the reverse strand, counting down.
AATGTAAAGGATACCATCAGAAGCATCGTTGTAAGTCTCTTGCTTGCTATCTCTGTCTGATATTCACCACTTGAAAAACTTTCTTTGTTTCTTCGACATGTCTTCGTGTTCGTAGTAAGCAGATGTTTTCTGTTTTTTTTAGCAATGTAAACTTTTTGAATGATGAATCCATTGAGAACCGATAAAATGGAGATCGGTAAAAATGAATATATCCCAGCGTCAATCCAGGGCCATATCGTGTTGACTAACTTTGAAAACCTAGGATTGGCATCGCAGACTTGTTCCGTCGAGTCTGATATGACAACATTTAACTCTAATGTCCAAAGAAAATGTAAATTTATTATACAAAGTCCTAAGATTTGCACAAAAACTACAAATCTTGCTTTTCTGATTCGACACTGATTAGAGGCCTTTAGAGGATAGCAAACTGCGATGTACCGTTCTACTGTAACTGCTACTATGATCCATACGGACGAATCGCTGCACACATAACCCAGGAAATTTACCATCTTACAAGTCCAGTTACTTTGGTCCTTAATATCAAAGTCAGATAACTGAGCAATCCAAAGCCGCAACAAGCCTATGTAGATTACAAGAAAATCCATGATAGCCAGCGCCCCCAAGTAGGTATATGTTGATACTTTGCCACGGTAAGCACGAAAGACTGCCAAGGACAAGATGTTGCCGATAGTACCAATGAAGATCATAACTGGCGGGACATAGAGAAGTAAATACTTGTGAACACGGAAGGCTGTAAATTCTTCTAGTGGTATTATGGGATCGCTGAAAAAGTTGAGAAGTTGGTCCTCACTAGTCAAGTTAAGGCTGGATATAAGAAGGTTGCGTTCTTCTTGATTCATCTCTTGGATCCTGAATAAAATTTCCCGAATGAGGGTATTCTGCTCTCGTTCAACCATTTCTTCTCTGGTATTTCAGGCAATAGTGTCTGAAGACACTTCACGATAACCCATGTTATTTGTGTAAACCGTATACATGTTTGCCAGTTAAAAAGCTGTTGATATTGTTAGAGTGAAATCCTAACTCGGGTATCTTTCCATACATGTAACTGAAACTTTGTATCATGTTCTAACTCTGCTTTCATATGTAATACACTCAGATGTGTATACATGTAAGCTGTTGGGAATCCAAGAAAATTTTTGTCTACATCTGGTGAACTCATTCAATTTTTTCCACCAATCAGAAAGTTAGGATTGGTCATAAGATTTAGTTCCAGAAGCTGCATTATACGTCAAGTCTAAAAGCAAGGCATTCTGTTATGATGGTGCATAAAAAGTAATTTCGAGCCAAATTCATCATATTTTGAAGAAATTTCTTGCTTCTTTGAGAGTGATCTCACCTTCTAGAGACTGTGTAAGTTAAGGAGTATCATTAAAATTCAAATATGTTTCAAGATCAATGTCATTTAAATTTTAATTCTCTTTATATAAGTTTTTCATAGAACGTTTTAACATTCTCCAAAATATCATCTTTTGGAATTTCAGGGATAATTTAGGAATTAAAAATTCCTATTCTCTAGGCTAAAAAAGTAACTGGTAGTTTTACCCTACTTTTTCCCACTGGTGCGTTAGATCTTATTGTACAGTTTTTAGTTTGTACAACCGAACAGCTTTTAAAAAATTAGATACGGTAGAGCCAAATAAGGGATCGTGAAAAAAACTTATCAGAGTTATCAGTGTATTCGAGTTAAGTTTTAATAAAATTTTATCATTGGCGGGGATGGGGAGGGGGGCTCCCCATCTAGATTTAAACATTTCTTCCATCCGATTTTGATATCTCTCAGTCGCCTAATAGGCTTCAAAAAGGGCGAAAAAACATTAATACATGTATCTTATTCTAAACTTGTATTGTATATTATACCATCTGTGCAGAGGACACCGTTTTCCACAAACAGTGTTTTTCACACCCGTTGCGAAAAATAACCATGACGAAATTGACTGCGAGGTCATCAGCTATAAAAGGACCTCAAAAGGTAGTAATGTTAGCTATTGTTATCCGTTACATGTTTTAGTTCTGTGGATCATAGGTTAATAGAAGTTTAATACTCAAGACAAGCCAAATATGAACTTGAGTGTGAAATATGTACAGGAACGAATAATGAAAATAAAGTATTGTTCAGTAAAAGGTAAATTCTATTCGCTGCGTAAACAATTGAAAATAAAGATAACCCTCCTTTTAATTAGAAGCTTGCAGTTCTATTCACTAGGACTCTCTGCATTCCTCTTAACATTTTCATGGTCTTCTGTTTTATTTATACGTTTTTAGATGAAATAACATTCAGTATCCATGGTAGATATTGTCCTGTCGGGATCTCCCTTTGCCTCAGGGAAGGATAGGAAAAAAATGAATTATAATAGTGTATATATAACTTTTCAATCAGTCGTTACCTCCTGCGAGTATTCACCATCTGTCGTGATAATGGAATGAAATGTCATATCGTACAAATATATCATAGTTTAATTGGAATTGCTTTACCGGAGATAAATATATAAAAATATTCATAAGATATTTTTAATCATTATCGCTTTGTAATAACAAATCTCCTTGAATAGTTCCACGAAATGTCAGACAAGAAAATGCTCTTCAGGAGCTAGCATAAATAGATCAATAATTGATAAGCATATCATGGAATTAGATGAATGTGAACACGCATTTCCTTCACTTTTTTACATTTCTGATATTTCTTTCAGAATGAAAAATGTTTAAGGAATCGCATAGGCAATGGTGTTGATCTATTGTATAATTCATTGAATTAATCTTTAGACGTAATAAAATTGACAAGAAAATTGAATAGGAGATAAACAATTTTTTTTCCTTCTTCCATATCGAGGATAACCTCCGTTTGCATTTGCTGTCGCTCAAATTCGGCATAGAGAGAGATTATAATACAGTTCTTTGTGTCACAGGGGATTTTCTGCTGCTGTTTTCAGAAGCCCACGCAGAGCAGGTAGTGTGGCTGGTGGATTCAGTTGGGTACGAACGCATTGATTCAACATGTCCTACACACACTCAAGGTCGGTGCTGTTCAGAGAACAAAGGTTGAAACGGGAGGATGGGACCAGAGATAAACAAAACGTAGCCGAATCAACCACAGTACATTGTTACCATCATAAGTATTTTTTATAGCCCTTTTACCATCTCGTCACACTACTTTCTACCATTGTGTACATTTCAGCCGAAAAAGTTGTATTCATCGGTACCGTCTCGTATATTTCACACTTTAGTGCTAATGCGTTCTACGCCAGTTATTTGTCTGATGAGGGCAACATTGAAAACATCGAAACGTCAAACTTTAATTTGCTTCGGGTTGTGTTTATAAAACCATGTCATTGTAAAATTGTAAAGCATTCCCAATTAACTCATTTATTAATAAATTATCATTATTGACAATCAAAAGCTAGCTTTAGATGAAATGGTGTTAATATAAGATAATTATGTTACAAGGATCGTTTAGATGCCTCTAAATTGCTACTGTAATCTTTTGACCCTGAACGTTGGGGTCAACATATATGGTAATTTAACATTAGCATCGGCCCCCACTTCGAATTTCAAAATATGATAACCATTAACAGATATGGGAATCAGAAGCTTAAATACGGAAAAGTTAGTCTCGGAATTGATTTCTTATAAAATGGGAGCTCCTTGACTAACACCTTGGTGGATGTTAAAGTAGTTGTTATGTAATTCCTTTTGGTGTATTATTATGAGGCAATTCCAATAAAATTATGTCATTAATGTGTGCACATTGTACCAACCAATATTTTGATACCACATATCACACTATTTCAGGAGAAACGTTTCTTTTATGTTGAAAAATGCAGCCAAAAATCATATAAAAAGCCATCACTTTTGGGAAAAGTACTGTTTTGGACACATCAACGTTCATACTTCCTAAATGAAAGCCGGTAAATTTGTCATTTTACACATTTGCTAAAAAATCCAATGAACACTGATTTTTTTTTTTTTTTTTTTTTAAATAGTAACAGCTTAATAACCAAAAGTCTGTAGGTTTTACTATGTGACAAGGTGGTTGTTCATGTAAATTTGTATCAGTTTGGTTAACATTTCTGAACTTGACCTTTGGTCAAGGTCACATAAATGAAATTTGTGAAAATAAAGACGTCTTTGTGCAAGTTTCAAAATTTGAAGATTAAGTTAGCATCTTTATACAAATCTTTTGATGAAGGACATTAAAGTGACCTTATTAGATAGATTATGTACAGTAATAGTGACGGGTTTTGTCTTTGTCGGTTCCGATCCATAATTTGTAGAACTTTGAGAAGCTAATAAGAGATAGAACAGTTGCAGATTGTAGCACATTACATTGCGTTTTAGTATAGCAGAACTGCGCAAGTGATTGCTTGTTTGAATTTGAGTGTTGCATGGACTGGGTTAGTTTGATTTTGATGCTGAACATGGCCCAATAAATACAAAATGCACATTCCAACGGTTCGCTTGCCCACTGGACAGACACAGTAGTAATCTTTGACAGGGTCATATTTATCATGTCTGTCTAACGCAATCTAAACATTGTATTTAGACTGTGCTTTGTGTCTTGAATGGATTTGGCCTCGGAGAAGATTTTCATCATGCTGATAGACCCAAACTTCAAATTCTCCAGTAGGAGTCAGATGCTCAGCAATATATCTGGGTGCTATTTCAAATGGTATGATCCATTGGTTACTGTTTCTAAATATTCCATATCCAGTACTGGAAACGCTATTGAACATGCACCAAGTTTCACCAAGTTGGCCTCGTTGTACCTAGAAAGGTCAGGTTCATCTGCAACCCTTAAGGCCAAGGTGTTGGGTAGAGCCAAATGGGATTGCATTCACTCAGCAAGGCGACGGTCCCCTCAAGTCCCTCTCTGGTGTGGACACATAAATTGGTCCACGTACAGCATTCAAGAAGCAATAATTTTAACCAGTTCCTCTATAACACTAAGGAAATAGTTTGAGCTGAGTTGCTCTCTCAACAGTTTCCGCTGTTTCAGTCGACCATGGTAGCTCTCCACAAACCATCTGGAATTAGTAAACTGGCGGTCCTCCTTGGCAGTAAGTTTATCATGCTGTGTCTTATCTGACAGAAGTTAGGAAGGCATGTGCACAGAAAACCCTGAACCTCGCAGCAGCTCCAACACATTCCTAAATCCCCGGTCAACAATCACATTGTCATCTCCACTAAGCCACAAGGTCAGGTTCTCAACTGTTCCAAGAATTTTTGTCAAGATATTTGCATCATTTTCATTGCCATAAAAAGGCCCAATAGTGTCTAGTACAAAACAAAACCATCTGGAAAGACAATGCTCATGAATTTGACATAGTTGCGCCTCTTTTGCCCACAGCATGGGGATCTTTGAAGAGGGTGATCAGCACTTTTTTGGGCATAAATACAGGTACCATCAAGGGTTACAGTTACTTTGTCCCGTAGAAACATCGTGTAAAGGCAGTGTTGTGGCACTTAGCGTCCTTGCGGGTAATGTGTCTTGGGCCAAGGAAACGGGGCACAATGGTCTGACTCAAGGTTTTTTAGACACTATGAAATGTGTGAGACACATACTGTTATGCTAATGATCTCAGCAGTCAGCAGCTGGTGCAGCCAGTTATACTGGGGGTAAATATACATGCCTTACTTGAGCTCGGGCTCCTTGAGATAAATCTTTCAACCTGATTTTGCAACCACGATCTATGCACACGTCTGACATGATTATCAGTAAACTTGATGGGAGATTTGCAGTAATTTGAAAATTAATACAGAATGTCTGACATAAGTGTAACTTTGTCTATGTAATTGTCTATAGATACTTTATAGTAATACCTTTATATGTTTCAGGAAATTAACATACTTGCACATTCAGGTGTCCGATAAGGTTATCATTTCTAGCCTCATTTATTAATTATAAATTCAATATTTAACTAATTTATATTCGTTATTGTTATGTTAAGTGATAAACGAAGAAAAGTGGAATGACGATAACATGTTATCAGTAATACTGATTATTTAATCATTGTTCAGTTTTTATAATACAAACTAAACTGTCAGTTGTTCTTTAGAGGATAGATTTTAGTGCAGAAAACACTATCTTAAGTTATATCCACTGAATTTAATTTTGAAACAATTACAAAATACTCATTGTGTTTTGGTACTACACAAAACTGGAAAATATAGCAGTATTTGGCACAAAAAACAACGAAAATTAAATCTTCATGATTATGGCAAATTAAGCAAAAAGCCTGTTTAAATTGCTACATGTCTATTTTGCCGGTTTTGAAATCACTTAAAATTCATTCAATAGACAGCATGAAATATAGACTGAGATTGCAACTATACAAAATGAACTTGACAAACTTTGATATATTCTTTATTTTGTAAAAATTTTGCTTTAAATAAAAGTTATCAATATGCTTACATTTTTTATGCCAATATAACATATGTGGTATCAAAATAACAGAATTTTATGCACTTTAGGCTGGTATTTTTATTTTAGGTATATAAATAGTTTTTATTTAAAATTCTCATGTAGCAAGTATTTGTCATTATGCAAGGGTAACTTTGTCACTCAACGTGGTGTTATACAAGAAGGACCAGTAAGACTATAAATAGTTATAATGATTAATCATTTATGCGGTTGTAGGTTATTTTCATGTATCTACATATGGCGAAAAATACTAGAAGTTTATAGTAATTTTGCTCGAGCCTTTTTAAAAAAGGCAATTTTACTGGTTCTCATTTTCCCTGCGATTTTCACATTATATACACTTCAGATAATGACCCAAACAGTTTGATAAAATATTTGATGCTCTGAAAACAGAAAAAGATTTTTTTCTTTCAAAAAAACTTTTCTTATTTGAGAAACTAATGACATTATTTACATGGAAACTTGCAGCAGAATTTACATATTCAAAACTGCTATCCTATGACTATGTATACCATTGTTTTAACAGATTTTTGATGAAAACACGGACCCCTGTCGAACCCCAACAAAATTTGGTTTTTGCTTTTAAATGACACCTTTATCGGTTCTCGATTTTACTGAAAATTTCACCAAATATTCTTTACATAAATGGCCAAATAGCATATAAAGAGTTTTGGTGCACTCGAACTGAAAGTACATGCTTTAATTCTTTGAAAATTGTATTTTGACACATATTTACCACTATGTTGTCAAACTGATGCTTGTTAATCAAAACGTATATCATTTGGTAATGTACGCTGTGGTTTTTATACTTTTTCAGATGAAAAACTGAACCCTGTCATACTTCTATGATTACGAAACTAAATGGGTCGTAGAACAGGCCTTAAGGACCTTTTTAACTTTGTAATCCTATTTCATTGGTAGTCACTCAGAGTACTACAAATACCATCCACTTTTATTTAATTTGGTGCGTGGGCAACATTCCATTGTACCTTTTAGGTGAAAAAAAACTTGGTTGACATTACTTCTCTGGGGTCGATAAATGTGTTGACCTATTTTTTTTTTATTGGATTAATAATCATATAATTATGTCGCATTAGTGATTATATAAAGTCATATCAAATCTAAGAACAAGCCATTCTATTTTTATTTCAACATCTTTATTAGATACTTAAAATAACATCAATGTTACTCAAAAACATAACAACAATAGCATAAATTAATGAATGTCTGAACACAAAAATCTGTCTCGGAATAGAAGAATAATCACTGAAGATAATAGTGTTAATAGCGCTAAAACTTTCAAAGGAGAGAAAACACCGGGAAATAAACAGAACTATACCGCTTCCTCAAAACTCCGCATCAACCCTGTACATTCTTCAGTGTCGCAAACAATTGATCCCAATAGATAAATGTCAGATGATCAGTAAATCAGCAATATCTATCATAAGTAACAATACACATTACACCCGCGATAGAGCCACACGAGATGATGCCTTACAGTTTCCAGTATATTTTACAATGTCACTACAGAATCCATGTGTATTTTCCTTGTTAACCCACTATTGTCGTCCATCTTGTGAAAGGTATTATTTTGGGACCAGTCTAGGGAGGATGCCATAATGGCGGCCAATGCGAAATATGCCTGGAAGTGAAGTAAGGGTAAAGAGTCAGTCTACAACATTTATTTGTCCTGACACATATGCAAGTTAACAGAAAACATGTTTATCTTTCCATTGATATTGATATATCAATGATGTAAATCATATTAAACATTACGTGAATGCCCATGCAGGAGTCGCTAAAATCACGTGTTTTCATATAGCTGAAAATTTTCACTTTCGACCGCACCCAAGACGAAAATGGACAGCTTTCCACTAAACTCTTTGCGTGTCGATTTGAATGTCCCTATTGTGAATTTTTCTCTTTAGCATGGATGACTTTTAAGACATCCTAGATACTAATTCATTGCAGTTACCGTCTTATGTGGAATAGAACGTCCCAGACGTTGGACAATAGGCACTTGTTCGTTTGCAGACAACACCTGCAAGTGGCGAGGAAAGCTGATAAAAATATACCAATTCCAAAAGGCGATACTAAATACCGGAGCGGAACACTCGTATATAGTCATGCTTGTCGAAAATTTAAAGTTATTTGGCAGTGTAACAAAAAATGTCATTCATTTATAGATGTCAGATATCATATCAGTGTGCGAAATTCACTATAGAAAGGACACGCAACCAGACTTACCGGACAGAACTTTATGCCGAACCAAGTAAAAATAACTCTTGTACGTTTTTTTCTGGAAAGATGTGACGTTATACAAATCGTTCTAAGTTCGAAAGGCTACTTTTAGATCTGGTCATACTTCTCACTTCTGTTGCAGTAGTATCATAATTTTGATTTCTAACAAAACAACGCGACAAAAGAGAACACATTTGACGCCGAAATTTCCGACCGGAAATACAATAAAGGAAGAAATTGATTGTATGATTCAGATACATTAACAATTCTGATACTGTCTTTGCCAGGTAAAACGCTGCTTTTTGCTGCTGGGTCTGTTCATTCCATGACTTAGTCATGATGAGAATGATATTCATCGGAAGAGTCGTTAGAAAAAATGTAAAGGATACCATCAGAAGCATCGCTGTAAGTCTCTTGCTTGCTATCTCTGTCTGATATTCACCACTTGAAAAACTTTCTTTGCTTCTTCGACATGTGTTCATGTTCGTAGTAAGCAGTTGTTTTCTGTTTTTTTTAGCAATGTAAACTTTTTGAATGATGAATCCATTGAGAACCGATAAAATGGAGATCGGTAAAAATGAATATATCCCAGCGTCAATCCAGGGCCATATCGTGTTGACTAACTTTGAAAACCTAGGATTGGCATCGCAGACTTGTTCCGTCGAGTCTGATATGACAACATTTAACTCTAATGTCCAAAGAAAATGTAAATTTATTATACAAAGTCCTAAGATTTGCACAAAAATTACAAATCTTGCTTTTCTGATTCGACACTGATTAGAGGCCTTTAGAGGATAGCAAACTGCGATGTACCGTTCTACTGTAACTGCTACTATGATCCATACGGACGAATCGCTGCACACATAACCCAGGAAATTTACCATCTTACAAGTCCAGTTACTTTGGTCCTTAATATCAAAGTCAGATAACTGAGCAATCCAAAGCCGCAACAAGCCTATGTAGATTACAAGAAAATCCATGATAGCCAGCGCCCCCAAGTAGGTATATGTTGATACTTTGCCACTGTAAGCACGAAAGACTGCCAAGGACAAGATGTTGCCGATGGTACCAATGAAGATCATAACTGGCGGGACATAGAGAAGTAAATACTTGTGAACACGGAAGGCTGTAAATTCTTCTAGTGGTATTATGGGATCGCTGAAAAAGTTGAGAAGTTGGTCCTCACTAGTCAAGTTAAGGCTGGATATAAGAAGGTTGCGTTCTTCTTGATTCATCTCTTGGATCCTGAATAAAATTTCCCGAATGAGGGTATTCTGCTCTCGTTCAACCATTTCTTCTCTGTTGTCGAAAAGCTATAGAAATAAAATAAAAACAAAGCATTGTAAAATCATTGCTGTTGATGCCGAAGTTTACAAATACTGAAGCCCCTTACCCCCTACCCCCACCCCTAATATGTTCTATCGAAAGAAATAAAACGTGTAAAAGGATGCATGTGTTTGAAGTCCTGTAGTAGAAATAGAGATTTTTACGCATGTGTTTGTTCAAGTTGCACTGTTTTACGGTTGCTGTACAGTTTCGTTCAATGAAAAATAATGAGAATGACGAATGACAATTAACTACATTATAAAGCTTTATATAACATATCAATACAACTCGTTGTTATGTAGATAATTGAAGAAAGACACACGAGTAAAACCTATTACCTGCACTTAATTTAAAGTAATTTTTTTCTTTATCAATATGTAACTATATGTCGATCCGTAAAAACATGCAAATACCTTATATGAATGTATATAAAAGGAAGAGTGTAAATTGCGTTTTTATTGTACTGTATGATTCTCTAAATAAAATATCATAAAAGGATTATTTGTTACAAATTAAAAAAGTCCCTTTCAATATCCTTTAGGAGTACAGTAAAACAAAATCACAAACTGTACCATGCTGATGTTTCGTCCTTCTAACGCATGGCTTGTTGAAAATAAGGAGGCGATAGAGGGAAATTGTTTCCTCAATAATGAATGATAATAATGTATAACTATTAGTGAACATATATGGACAATGTTACAGTGAACATATACAATGTTACAGTGAATATATACAATGTTACAGTGAATATATACAATGTTACAGTGAATATATACAATGTTACAGTGAACATATACAATGTTACAGTGAATATATACAATGTTACAGTGAATATATACAATGTTACAGTGAACATATACAATGTTACAGTGAATATATACAATGTTACAGTGAATATATACAATGTTACAGTGAACATATACAAACTTACAGTGAACATAGACAATGTTACAGTGAATATATACAATGTTAAAGTGAACATAGACAATGTTACAGTGAACATAGACAATGTTACAGTGAATATATACAATGTTACAGTGAACATATACAATGTTACAGTAAACATATACAATGTTACAGTGAATATAGACAATGTTACAGTGAACATATACAATGTTACAGAGAACAGATACTAACTTACAATGAACATATACATTACAGTGAACATATACAATGTTACAGTGAACATATACAGTGTTACAGTGAACATATACAATGTTACAGTGGACATAATGTTACAGTAAACATATACAATGTTACAGTGAATATAGACAATGTTACAGTGAACATATACAATGTTACAGTGAACATATACTAACTTACAGTAAACATATATTGTATGTAACATTCAATTTTTTTCTATAAAGTATGTAAACGCGTTTAAACAAGAATTCAGTAAAATCACACAATATTTCACTGCTATCGTAGTCAGAAATTATGTACTTACCCAATATATGTAAGTTATATTTATGTTAACAAAAGGACACACTCCACAGCTCAAACGACAATGAAAGGAAATAAATCTAGAAGCATGTATATATATATATAAATATATATATATAATATATATATACCTTTGATGACGTCATTCACTTCACATCAGGGATCGATCATTGTTTATATAACCTTTCCACCATCTGCCATGATAATGAAATAAAATATCATCCCACACAAATATGTCGTTTGTAATCTTTTATTTCTAACTGCTTTATTGAATAATTTTTAATCATAAAAATCCAACAAAACCACGCAGGAAAACAAAATATGTCATTTACTCGATAAGGCGTTGCAACATCAAATCTCCTCGTATAGAACTATGAAATGGCTGACAAGAAAATACTCTTCAGGAGGCAGTACACACAAATCGATAATTAACCAGAAGGCCATAGAATCAGAGGTATATATATACTACACACGAAAGTATTAGTAAAACTGATGAAAGTTTCCCGAAATCGACTGTATTCGACACAAAATTTTAACAAAAGAAAATAATGCTGTAATTAAGGGGTTGTATGTCCAGGCCCCACTTGTATAAAACATCTCAACTTGAGATTTCCTCAAGTCGAGATTTTCCTCAGCTGATATCTCCTTGAAAATATCTTGTATGAAAATTCCTCAAGGAATTTCAGGACATCCTAGCCGATGCCTTCCTCCTGTTCCTTGAGAAAATGTTATACATGCCGTTTTTGAGGGATATCTGCTGAGGAAAATCTTGACTTGAGGAAATCTCAAGTTGAGATGTTTTATACAAGTGAGGCATGAACGTGTAAAAAATGCGTGTTCGGCCATGTAAAATGAAAATTTCGGAACGAGAAATTCGGCCAGGTGATCAAATTCAAATCCGGATTTATGTTTCAAACCTCCAATCCGATGCTTAATCGTTATTCACTGCTTCAGATTCGCTATTCCCCAAAATATTGCTTGCATAACTTCTATCAATGAAATACGATGAAAGGATAAAGAAACGCAACTCCTTCAATGAATAGCAGTGGCTATGCCATGGTGCGTTCCATCAACCTTGGAAAACAAATATGAATATGAAAAAAAATCATCTGATATATTTTAATAAAGAAAAAAATATATATTTAAAGGAAAGCTGGATTAACTTAACAGCTGGATGATCTAGCCGATGCAAAATGACACGAATTTTAAAATATTCCATCCACAACATGCAGATGTATTTTTTTCTTAACTTTAAATGGGGAATTCTAACACGTGTCGATGTACATAGACACACTATTCCGTGACAAATCATGTTTATGACATGAGGATGGAACAAAACATGAAAGAAAAGGAACAATGAGATGCCGGAACTATCTTTTTTAAACACATGTTACCATAGCAGCACAACGCCCCTACCTGACATATACCAGTTTAATCCGGTCATGGTTGGCCTGACCGAACTCATCTTTGAAATGAGTATTTATGATCTGCCTTGTGTCAAAATGATTTAGATTAAAAGATATCGGACACATTTTTCTAGTTATTACAAATATTTAGCCATAGAGTAAAGATATACAGCGTGTCTCAAGTATCATACGACGAAAATGCGTGTTTTTGTACCGAAAAAAACTTTGCATATCCAGAACTCATCAAGATCTTATCCTCTTCTTAAAACAGTTTGTCTAAAAATCAAATATCCCATGTCCAAAATATTATCAAAGTCATATCATAGTCCAGTTTGGAATCTATATGACGTAACAATACAGATACAGATGGTCTGTTTCAGCAACGCTACAAATCCATAACAAGCCTAGCTGCCAGGTACACTGGTGTTAGGTCAATTATTGCCGATTGTGGTGTAAGTGAACATCCGGTTGATTTCTCCGTTGGTTAGGTAAATGACAATCTAATACGCTACAGCTTTGCTTCCTTTTCACTTCCTATTGTAGACTTTGACAACTTTTAATGGTAAACTTTGCACCAACCTATTCGGGACCACTTTTTTCAAGTTTAGTTAACGTTCTTACTGTCCCGTAGAGAATAAAATCACAAAAGTGGTTATGTTTATATTTTACTTTGCAATGCGAGATATTTAAAAGTAGGACGACTTCCTAGTTCTAGATCGATGGTTATTTGGACATTTAATGTTATTTACTTCTTAACGGAGGGTTAGATTTAATCACTTTTGGTGATGTTTCACAAAGGGAGCTTACTCTTTCTATAAAAAAGTTGTTGGCGTATTCATATAGCGGATTATCTTGTATGCGAGATCAGCTGATCGTTTCACGTGTATGGCTGTATTTATCGTGTTTTCGGTGTCTAATGTTTGTCATTTTTAGTTGGTAGATTCATTAAGAGAAATAAATATCAGAATGTAAATATATAGACATAAAAAGTAAGAGGAATATCAAGGCATTTTACCTAATCCCTCAATAAATATTAAAGAAGTCATCCGTATAGGTAATGGAAACCGTCAAATCCACCCCAAAATCTGTGAGAAATAGAAAGCGAGAGGCAAATTTCCGCCCACGTCGTCAGTACGTTGGTCTGTTGCCGACACCTCAACATCGAGCACGTCCTATGCGATGGTTGACGGCGCATGTGCCCAGACGTAGAAGGTCCATGATCTTCACAGATGAATCTCGATTCAAGTTATTTCGATCATGTAGCCGTCGATGTGTGTACCGGCGTCGAGGAAAGCGTCTTGCAGACGCTTGTGTTTTGGAGCACGACAGAGTTTGGGGTAGATCGGTTATAGTATGGGGAGGTATTTCCCATTGTTTAACACGTCAATGTCCTTTTGATCTCCATGCCACGCAGAATTAGAGACGCTAGATCGACGGGGAAGACACACAAGGTTTTGGGGAGAGGTCTGACAACTCCCGTTATTTCAAATTTGTGTACATTGGGGAATCCAAATTCATAGTGGTCTACTGAAGTCCACGTCTGTTAAAACTATCATTTTTCATGACGGATTGCTCATTAATTTTATTTGATTAAACTATAAAGATAAAGTGAACCTACTACTATGCATGCTCGCATGACGTTCTGTGCCCACTAACAGTAAAAAGTAAGAGTTTATTATCTAATAGATAAATGAGATTTACAGGCCTGACGGACTTTCAATCTAAATGCGGCATGAATATGAAAAAAAAGATTTATTAACCAGTTGATGATAACAAGACTACCGATGTGGAAATTAACAGTGATAAACACTGGAATTGGCAAAGTTAAAATCATCACTAATAAAGGGATTTTTTTTATCAAATTCTAAATAGGCTTTGGCTATTTATTTTTTATTGAACAATGGCTCTCAATATACTCTTTAAATGTGAACGAAATGCGCTTTTGTTTTTGTAAATTTCCTTATTTATGACGTTCCCCGATTATTAAATTTAATATATTTATAACTTGCAAATATTATATATGTGTCGTTTATCTTAAAATGGTGAAATAATAAATGCTCGGTCGAAATCGCATCAAAGAGTATTGCATGAGTTATCGCCCTTGAATTCGAAACCGCTTTGACGTCATAAGTGACAAACGCCGATCCACCGAAACTTCACTATGGCGCACGTATATAACTCCGATTGTAGCGATAAAATAAGTTAAGGGACAATTTAAGCATATTATCTGATGAGGAATAATGAAAAATATCCTGGACTTGACATTGATCTATCCTAGATGCATATGTGTTAAAAACAACACTGGAATGAATTCTTTCTTGTAAACAGAGACGTATATATACGTCTCTGTTGTAAATGACTAAATGGTTAGATATTCATTCAACAACTGATAAAAAAATCATAACATTTAAATGTCTGTTTAAAAAGTGTGTACTTTCTGGTAATTATAATATTTTAAAGTTTGCATAACTATTTTATTAACAACGTCAAAATTAAACAGAAAAAACAACAATCATCCATATCATTATCGTTCGGAGAGTGTAAACAATGACTAAGCATGTGCGACTTCAGATTCAGACTAATTCAAATTCATTTATTTTGCTCTGTCATGTGTATAGCGGGAAACAAGAGGTCATTTTACAAAGTTAAAATGGAAACATGACTGGCAAATTAAATTTTGGCTAGTCACTAGTCACATAATTACACATAGTAAGAAATCATATCAAAACGGCAGGCTAAAACGAGGCTCCGAAAAGTCACGTGATGAATTCGGCTATATCGGAGTATAAAATACTAACAACAAATGATTCTCTATCTCATCTCTATCCATCTCTCTCCCATCAATTCTACTTTTCCCCTCCTACTCTTTCTCCTATCTGTTCTCGTCCGCTGAAAGACCAAAAAGTTGTATTAGTGGACGTAAAAGCCGTTAAAATAAATAAAAATAAATAAACACTGTTCACGTGTCCTAGGCTCGGTTACCAGGTAGGTATATGTATGTTGGCAACTGGGTATTATTTTTCTCTTCATAGTTCAACTGTCTTTACATGTATCAACACAAATCTTTGTAAAAGGATGTGTTATGATCATATCAACAATATATCGTTTGATGTCTTGACATCTTTTGGGTATTTCAGGCAATAGTGTCTGAAGACACTTCACGATAACCCATGTTATTTGTGTAAACCGTATACATGTTTGCCAGTTAAAAAGCTGTTGATATTGTTAGAGTGAAATCCTAACTCGGGTATCTTTCCATACATGTAACTGAAACTTTGTATCATGTTCTAACTCTGCTTTCATATGTAATACACTCAGATGTGTATACATGTAAGCTGTTGGGAATCCAAGAAAATTTTTGTCTACATCTGGTGAACTCATTCAATTTTTTCCACCAATCAGAAAGTTAGGATTGGTCATAAGATTTAGTTCCAGAAGCTGCATTATACGTCAAGTCTAAATACAAGGCATTCTGTTATGATGGTGCATAAAAAGTAATTTCGAGCCAAATTCATCAGAACATTTTACAAAACACTTATGTAAGATACAAATGTACATACTGCACCTTTATGCACAGATTCATTTTGTTCAAATAGGTCATATTTTATGAAACAACATTAAGGCTTGTAAATTGTTGTTTTATTTACATAAAAAGCATTTTCAGTTTTGCATGACACAAAAACTAATTCAATATCGTGAAACATTTAATATATTGATATCTACACATACACATTACTCTGAGCACATGAATTCCCATTACACACATTGCATGGGGGTGTGTGGGGGGAGGGGTCGGGGATGGTGTGTGTGGGGAGGGGGCAGGGATATGTGTGTGGAGGAGGGGTGTGGGGGGAGGGGGATGGGTGTGTGCGTGTGTGTGTAGGGAGAGGCTGGGGATGGTGTGTGTGGGGAGGGGGCAGAGATGGGTGTGTGCATGTGTGTGGGGCGGGGGTGGGGGGGGGGGAGGAGGGAGGAATGGGTGTGTGCACATACAGCCTTTGAGCAATGTTATCACAGATTTGTAAGACAATTTGTAACTTATTAAGGAGAAGATCTATCAGACAGTGACCAGCTGGTTCAGCTGGAATATGCAATGACAAAGCACTTGTCAGCATGACAAGCATGACAAGACACTACCTGCTACTAATCAACTCAACGACCGAAAAATTCTTTTTAGCATTCAGCGAGGACTGTAAATGTGGGTGTTCTTAACCTACGAAATGTCCACAATGTGATAAACACATAAAAGTTAACTTTTATTATAGTACAGGTTAATTTTGTGATTAAGATTTACTCACAAATTGCCTACAAAAACATACATATTTTTAAAAAAAAACCAAGAAATTCAGACCCACAAAAAATGATTTTACAGAAAGTAAGGGTCTTTTCAATTGGTTCTCTTTTAGAGGCAAAGGAAATCAAGGCTCCTGGTTAAGGACTAAAAAAAAGTTAAAAAAAAAAAAAAAAAAATTCTATAAGCATTTCCGTAACCCTGGTAAAGATAGGGCAAGTTCTTTACTGAAGAAGGAGTGTCATACCTGGGTAAGATAAACCTGATACCTACCAATAATATAAATGTCCCTTTAACTCATTCAGTAGAGTGTCCTACCTGTTCATTCTCTTATAAAACAAATATCTAATACCAAGTGTTACTCCAACATTAAAGTATTCTTTAGTGTTACTGGATGTACTGTAACTTTCTCTCATTTCAAAACGACTGGTATCATGCATAAGATCAATCAATGCTTGATTTCCTATAGATAAGCAAAGTGTACCACTTTTCTTACTTGGCAGTTCTTTGTCATCTCATGCCAGTAAGGTAATCCTTTATTGTACCTGATTATTGAGTGTTCTACTTGCAGGTTAAAGTCACAATTGAGATCTTAATCTCATTAAGAAAACAAGTGAAATTATGGATGTCTTTCACAACTATTAAAGTCCAACTGTGCAGCTCTGTAATGTTGGGATCATGTCCAGTTGGTCAACCTCTCTTGGTGGCCAAACACTGGTTGACCACTTCTAAGAGGTGACTATTCTCTAAGGCTGCTGTCACTCTCTCTTTATCAGCAAGCTGCTTGTTTACTGCAAAAAAATCAAACAACTTTACAATGAGTTATTGGTTTTGTTTACAATCCTGTAATTATCAGAATGACAGAACACTTTTTCACATTTTTTGATTTCCAAATATTCTTATCTGACTAGAAAATATCTATAAGACATCTCCTCTAATGTAAACTGAATGTCATAATTAAGGTACATATGGAGCAAATCTGTTCAGAGACTCTGAAGATAAGACATTGATTCAGGTCAGGTCAAAGCACCACAGGACAAACATTGATAACAACATATGCTCCCACTTCCCAATAGATAAAGATATCTTCTCTTTATGTGAGTAACCTATATATACTAATAGGTAAAGTTATTTGGGGAAGAAGATCTCACCTGCCTCTTCTGATGCATGACTCCCTGGAGTAATGGTAACATCAACCTACAGAAAATAACAACATTATTATAACCAAAATGAATGTTACACCAGATTCACCACATCTACTCCATGTTATCAGTGTAAGAACATCCATTACATCATTACCCCGTTAACAGTGTAACAACACCCATTATTACATAACTACCTTGTTATCAATGTATAACACCCATTACATCACTACCCTGTTACCAGTTTATAACACCCATTACATCAATACCCTATTATCAGTGTAATAACACCCATTACATCACTACCCTGTTACCAGTTTATAACACCCATTACATCACTACCCTATTATCAGTGCAATAACACCCATTACATCACTACCCTATTATCAGTGTAATAACACCCATTACATCACTACCCTGTTACCAGTTTATAACACCCATTACATCACTACCCTATTATCAGTGCAATAACACCCATTACATCACTACCCTATTATCAGTGCAATAACACCCATTACATCACTACCCTATTATCAGTGCAATAACACCCATCACATCACTACCCTATTATCAGTGTAATAACACCCATTACATCACTACCCTGTTACCAGTTTATAACACCCATTACATCACTACCCTGTTACCAGTTTATAACACCCATTACATCACTACCCTGTTACCAGTGTAATAACACCCATTACATCACTACCCTGTTACCAGTTTATAACACCCATTACATCACTACCCTGTTACCAGTGTAATAACACCCATTACATCACTACCCTGTTACCAGTTTATAACACCCATTACATCACTACCCTGTTACCAGTGTAATAACACCCATTATCAAATAACTACCTTGTTGTCACTGAAATAACATATATTATCTTCTGGTGATATATGACACAAATGTAATGTGACCTAGCAGAGCTTTGATTGGTTGAAAGTTCAAATTGTGGTGTTGAAGAATCATTGAATCAATGAGATATAGCCAATTTAGATTTATATCAGTTGAATTTTTTTCCATGAAGGATATAAAAGACTGTCTAAATTAAATTTGTGTCCATTTCATGACATACACATACAAGTTCTGATCATAATTTTTTCATGTCACTTCACCCATATATCCTATAGTAAAATACAGTGTATATAACAAGTCAAACCATGTATTCTAGAAGTGTAGAAATGTTGTAATACAGACTTTTCTTTTATTGACTGAGCTTAATATGAGACTGGTTGCCATAGTAAAACATCACAAGTACTACCCTTTACACGACACTGAAGACAGCAATCTTATTGACCTTATACTTGATAAGAGGCCCTTAGACCTTAAGAATCATCTGTGAAGACCTTTATTACATTTTCAGTTTGGTAACAGATGCTGATTGGTCTACACCCGATCACATGATGCAGGTTGTTTAAGTAATATGGTCTTTAATGATCTCATTGAGAAACATTCTGTTTATTTGTGCAATGTGTTTGATGCTCGTTAGTTAGGTTGCTATCTTCTTGTTGTTTTTAATCCATTTAACATCAAATTGCACTCTGCTACAGTGATATATCATATTGCACGCACATGTGAGTGTTCTCTCATAATTTCAGCTAATCAGATTTCTCCATCATGTTGCCTGACAGTGCAATACATTGTTTCATAAAAAATGTTAGCCCTTCATTCAAGCATGCTACAGGCCCTTTAGATTTTTGAGAGAAAGTTGTCTCAATGGAAAGTTTATTCAGGGAAACAATGGCTGTGAATCAGGTTTCAAAATGGCTTCCATGGCTGCCAAATTGAACTTTTGACAGCTTGTTGGTTTCCCTTCTTTAACATCCCCACCAATTTTCAGCTCCATGGCACTAGTGGCGCTTGAATCAGAAGTTTTAAAATGTGTTTTTCAAAATGGCAGCCATGTCAGGTTTTTGACAGACAGAAAAATAGCACCACTTGGTCAGGACCATCTCAAGATTATTTCAGGCATGATTTAGCTAAATCCCACCAGTGGAACTTGAGAAGAAGTTCAAAATGTTAGCGTTAGCAGATACCCACAACGATGGATTACACATGATTCAATGTCTTCAAGATATTTATGGTGAATTCAAAATGTACTTGTATATTTCCTGGACAATTTGAGAAGTGTCTGATTGAACATCAGAGTTCAGGTGTTTATGTGCTTACAAGTGGAAAGCTAGAAGGCCATCATATCTATGTTTGTAATTACAACTATTCACTCTTCGTTATTTTGAAATAGTATTCAACTTTTGCCCAATTATGATCAAGAGGCTGAGTAGAAAAGTAATTGCCTTAATATTTGGTAAACATGTGAAAAACATTGAAATTCATTGCAGAATTTAGAGAACTGCTTGTATATATTTACCTTGAATCGAGTAGGTAAGGCACGGAGAAGTTTGACCCTTATAGACAGACCAATCAGTGTTGCCATACTACAATGTGGAATAGTAGGGGTAAACTCAACCTTTACTTGGCTGCTTTCATCATCGACCTACAAATATACAAGTGACACTGACAGTTAGATTCAACACAACAGTTAATCTTTACATCCGCTCCTCTAAACTGTCTACTGTCAAAATGTGATCACTCACTTCCTGTAACATCACAAATAACATGCTTCAATGGTTTTTTAGAGGATGCGAATGGACATGCTTCAATGATTTTCGTTTAGATGATGTGAGTGACTAACTGTAAGGTTTTCAAATCTATCAAATAAAAGTATTTATGTTCTTACTAACCATATACAGTTCTCAGCACATTCAATGTTGTTTATTTTCTCTTTGTTCATTCCATCATTTATTTTTTAGATATACCTGGGATGTATAATACAGATATCTGTATTATATGTCCCTTGATATACATTCCACCATTTTTAATTACCAATAATAACATTCATAAATACAAAAACCACCATGTTACCAGTATACTGAAGGCAATACCAGAAGTTAGTCTATAACAAACATAACTTCTTACACATACTTAGCTGACCTAATTCAAGAACATCTCCTATAAATGCTATTCCTATTTATAAAGTGATGTTAGTAAAATCCATGATTATTTTACTACATGTGCACACCATCTTACAAACTAACTATTGTATCTGTTGACTGTTTTTGACTGTTTTATACAAAAAAAAAATTTTTAAAAAAAGAACATGTAAACCATTTTTAAAGTTCCACTGCCTCTATATCTGACATTTTGTGTTTTGTAATGAAAAGGTTAACGGTCAAGGGCAATGAAAATAAAAAGTTAATTTTACAAGAAAAATCAAGCGATATATTCTTAAGAAAGTGATTGGTGTATTGCACAATGTATAAATTTCTACCTGTAAACATCAGAGGAAGTTTAAAAATCTGGTCTGAAAACAAGAATTCTCATTGGTCAATCATTTGTGACCAGACACATTTTCATTAGTTGTGTTTATGAATGGCTGTGTACTAGGTACATGAAATTAGCATGTCCAGCACCATAAAACAACGAAGAGGTAGACTTTGTTATTAGATCATAACAGTTTGAGCCATAAAGTAACTAAATAATGTCCAGTAATAATGACTTCGGCAATTACTTGTATTGTGGTTTGGCCGATGCTGGCAAAATTGATATGTTGAAGCTGAAGACAATGTCACTCTATATAATTTTGTTTGTTTTGCAATTTTCAACCTGTACACACTTCAGTAATGGTAACCATTTTTTCGCTTTTTTTTTTCCATATTTTATTTCAGAAATAAAGTCATTTTAACCTAAACATGAAGTGTTTTTAAATGCAATTATCATCACATCATTCATCTCTGTTACTCCGAAATGCTCTGGGCTACCCAAGTACAAACCCGCTTCACCAGACACAGGGGATTACTGGTCTTGACTGAACATTATTTGTTATTCAGTTAATTGGGCTGTGAATTCACCTGGATAAGACAATAAGTTTTATCTGTACCACATAAAGGAATGAACTCTCAGCTTATATTTTCATATGATATGTCAAAATAATTGATGATGTTTTATGTCACCAAAAAATCACCAAGCTACATTTATTTGCCAGTTTTATTTATCGCATTGTCCAGTATTAAGAGTAAAACCAACATATTTATTGTATATATTTAGAAACTCTTGTGTCCAAGTATTCACACATTGATATATATGACATGAAAGGGTGTGATCACTTGCTAAAATCAATATGTGACTTCCAATGAACACATTGGACAGACATTAAAGAGTTTGCCTGATTGATTTGCTACTTGTTGTTCATCTCAGCTGTTAATTTTAGCATTTTTTCCAGATAATTTTGAATTTAAGACGTTCACATAAACATCTATGATTAATCACCAGTTTTATCACATCCCAACACAGAATACCATCACTGCTGAAATAGAACTGATCATAAAACTACAATATTAAATGAGACTTCCACTGCGTTAACACCAGTCACTACCATTGATTGACAGAAATGACGTCATTGGTGTCAAAGATTCCTGAAAGCTACCGAAATAATAGCTGAAAATGTGAACAGGTAAACAAACTCACCTGTAGCCAAACACACTTGGCTACAACCATATCAAGATGTGAAAATCTCGTCAGGGTACTACCCAGGTGATATCTATATCAAATTATAAAGACCTGCAAAAAATTGTTGCTGGTGATCGTTAAATGTTTTTGTTATTTTAAAAGCCAGCTGGATGCTAGCCCGGTAATTATTTGTTGATACAGTGATGTTAACTTAATCAATCCAATTAGCAGTATCTCTCTTGCTGTTTCATACATATAAACAACTAAGGAAAAATGCCAACAAAATCATTTCTCATACTCAAATTTAATCAAACTAAGGCAAATTAAAGACTTAAGAAAGATTTACATGAAAGATTCCTCTAAAAGAGCAAGGAAAATAAGATAAGACCAGGAATAATGTACATTCTGGCCCATCAAAGTAAGCCATGTCACATTCTAAAATGAGAACAAGCTAAACAACGGCAGAACCATGAGCAATACAAACAAGCATTAATCACATATATCTTCACATCGCACAAGAAAGAAATGTAAAGTTTTCTTACCTGCACTTTAGAATTCTCCACAACATTCAGCTCCTCCAATGTCAGCGGATGTTCAGGATCATTAATATTTCTGATCAAATCTACAAGGAAATGGATTACTTAACCAATGTGAAAATGCATATATTTGCATAAGAACAATTCATTCCTGTATTTAACTTCCTGACAATTTACATTATGACGACAGTGTATAGCTAACAAGAGCATTTAGTGCAAATGTAAAAACCTGTGCTTTTAGCCACAGTACATGCAATGACTTTTACAAAAAAAAAAAAAAACACACACAAATAAAACAATTATTTACTTGAGTAAAATTAAAAATATACAATGTTGCAATGGTTATTGAACCATGTATCTTTTTTCATGTATTTCTTTTTAAGTTATCCAGCATTCTAGTAGCAAATGTATTATCATTGGAACATTAGTTTCGGACCCCTTAAGAACCATTTCTTGCTAGATACGCTATGTCAACGACTTGCCTCCAACAAATACATTTATTAATTAGTTAGTTCAAATGTTTAAGATTTATTTTTAAAATGATCAATAAAAACCCGTACTTTTTCTAAAATAACCACAGATCTGACCTCAACTTTGTTTACATGAAATGACTGACATGTGTATTGGACATATGGGTGCATTTTGATTTCTTATGACATAACTAAATTTCCTAGATAGGTTAAAGTGACCCAGAATTACACATATATTACATTAAGTCATCATTTCATAAAGTCATCATCTGAATGGAGATGACATTTTGGTGACAGAAAAATTGAAATAAAATAATGGTGCAAAAATGTTGGATATCTCTGTTGATGTGTGTACTTTTTCTGAAGGATTAGATTCAAGTTTTTTTTATAACATTAAAATATCTAAATAAAGCTATTTTTTCTAAAAATCACTTTTCCAATAAAAAAAAAAGACGTGCATGTTTGGACTATTATTCCAGGTCGATTTTTATTCACTCGACTGAGAACAAAACACTGGCAACTGAAGATGGATTCATGGGTTATTTTATAATATCTAGGAGGATGTTTGACATGTAAAAATGTGTGTAAAGAAAAGATACACAAATTATCCGGGTCACGCAGTTTAATAATGCATGTTATGCGCCTCGACAAAATAGCTGTTCCGAGATACATAACGCTACGGAACCGATGTCCTAACGACACATAATTACTCTAAGCAGTTTTTTGCCAGTAACAGTCAGTCTGGCAAACTGATTTAGGCTGTATATATATATTGATCAAGCACTGTCTTTTTGAAGTTATTTTACATTTCATTACCGAAAACTTCTCTGTCATCAAACTTGTCCACTACATCGTCATTTTCTTCATCAGGGGTGACCTGTCTTTCCTTGGTTGCCTCGTAAACCGTCGGATTCGCATTATCCAACGTGCCCGTCATATTTATCCGGAAGTTGTAGCGGAAGTTCATTGGACGAAGTAAAGGCAATTATCAGAATTGGGTTACAGTCGGTATGTAAAATCTAAACTGTATACTCGTTTTTTCTAAATTATCATATAACAAAGTGAATGGAAACTATTTTGAAAAAATGAGATTTCTTCATTCATTTTTTCTCCGGTAAGGTACGATTTATTTCTTTTCGAATATCGGTATCCAAAACACATATACGTTTCGTTTCTTGGGAGACTTACCTTTAGGTAAACTCGCGGGAATGAAGTGAAAGTGAAAGAGTGTTGTTAACCGGGGTTTATTTTTTAATATGACAAGCACAGCAGCGGTAAGGCCAATGCAGTGATCATCTTTTTTTTTCTAGACTTTATTAGAAGGCATATTTCATTCATGTTAAATGGGTCCTGCTTAAAAGCGCGAGCGCAATATCAATTTGATTTTAAGTGTTTCTGCCAAGAGTGAATTTCCCTTTCCCAGGGTTAGTCGAGCAGTGGATATATCGTGTAAACAACGGTCCCTGTAGGTTATAAATTTCGGTGCACCAGTTCTTTAAAGATATTACACGAACTATCAATCTAAGTGACCTAGAATATGGGTGATTTGGGAAACTGTAACATGTGACGCATCCTGAAAGAAATCAAAAGTGTGATTAAATCCAGTCATCATAAAATATTATTTGTTTCGGTAAATTTGGTTACTATTTCTTAATACACATTTTTACATGTCAATCATCCTCCCAGGTATCATAAAATATCCCATCTATCCATCATCACATGTCGGTGTCATATCGTGGAATTAGGATGCCTTCACCACTTTTTTTAATAATGAAATCCATGTTATTTAAACAATATATATTTCTCAGTGAGAATTTCAAACAACTGTGATTTGATCAAGAATATTCACTATTACCATTGTACCTATTAGTCTGGAGACTTCCGCCACACATATGTTGATATATCACTATCATTTCTATACGATAACTATTTATATCTATAGTAGAAACTGAACACACATACCATGCATTTGTATAGTAACTAAATAACAGCTGGTCCAAATTATTCAATCTATTTTTTTATATCAGTCTGGAGTAAATGAACTTGAGACCGAAATAGATAAGTCAATATAACATCAGAATAATTTAGACTACATAACAGCCTTTATTAAGATTTCATTGATAAAATCTGAAGGGCACCCTCAAGTTGGAGTAAAGATGGCAGAAGGACAATTTTCTCCTTTAAAATCAAAAGTGCATTTGTACTACAAAAATGGATCTTTGATGCCTTGTGAGGAGGATGCCTTTCATGAGTTCAAAGGTCATAGAGATATAAGTGTAGAAGACTTACCTCCTTGGACACAGGAACGCACGAGTAATACAGATAAAGCATCTAGACGTGCAGTGTCAAGGTAAATCACTATTCAAATCATGATCTTTTTCAGCATATCAAGCTAAGTAATATCCATTTTTTTTGTCGCTTGCCAAAGGCAACTTGTAGGTATTACTTATTATTGAAGTTCCCTTTGGCTGATCAATCTCAAATTTCATACAGTGCTTCCTTACACATAGTTCTTGCTTAGGATTGCTTTTCAGGTTCAAAGGTCAAGGTCATGGTCATCGGTTTTATAAATAAGAAATGTTTTTTTCATGATAACTTTAGTACACTTTGGCCGATCTTCCTCAAACTTCATGTAGTGCTTCCTTATCAGAAGTGCTTCTTCCTTGAAATTCCATGAAATTCTTGTTATTCAGATTTTTGACCAGCCATTGATTATGTTCATGTAATGGTCACCTGGGATCTGAATCTACACTCTTTGCAGCCATTTAAATCTTACCAAACACAAAAGGAAAAAAAACTGTAGTCTCTAAATCTGAAATAATAATCTGCTCTCTTTCTTGCTGATTGGACAAGTATAAGCAGTACTGATTGGGCTGGATTCTAAATCAATGCATCATATATGATATTATTGTGTAGTTACTACCATTTTAGTTCACAACAGCGACTGGCTAAAATAACCATAAACTTGAATGTCATGTTTATTTTCTTGATCCAGGGCACTGAATGCATACCTTAACACAGGGCTTGGTGGAACATGTTACCTTGGAGTAACAGACAAGGGTGTGGTTCATGGACTCAAACTTACGGGATATATGGTATAAATCAGCATTTTTATCCAAAGCTAATCCATGCCATTTAAAAACTCTAATGGAATTTTATATGTTTATAATGTTGAACTTTTCTGTGAGTGGGATTCCTCATTTGTTTTGTAAATGATAAATCTTAAATCTGGTGTGTTGATTTTTGTAAGCCTGTTGTTTGATACTTTTCTGTAGAAGGACCATGTGGTAGGCAGTCTGGATGACCTGATGGCCAGGTACAACCCACCAGTCAAACAGCATCGTTACAAGGTCCGTTTTGTACCGGTGGTGGATAAGGATGCTACAGAGGCTGAAATAATACAACACACACTAGCCAACAGGTACACATTCATTAATATGTGCTAATAACACTTGAAAATTGAAACCTACAAAAATGAAAATTACCCTGATATCAATGTAAAAATAAATTTCATGTCTGTATGTATGGTAACACCAAGTTAACTGTGATCGAGTTCAGGTTCAATAGGTTCACAAAAGAAAACAACACCGAGTTGGAATATTGCCAATTTTTTTTTTTCATCAGTCTAACAATATGCTAGTTTAAGGAATACTTGCAAAGGTATTTTAGCTATGCAGCAAACAGAATCTTATATTCATCATCTTCTTTTACCTTTTGGTTTAATGGGGCGTGCAGTCAATTTCGACTTGTATCATTTCCTACTGGAAAAGCTGAATCACTAAACCAAATGTTCGTGATTTATATTAACAGTGCCTCTGTATGTCTTTGCAGTGATTTGAGTATATTAGAGGAGAGACGGCGTCCTCACCAGTTCAGGTCATACAGATATTGTTGGTGTGACAACGATGTGCGAGCCCAGTATAATTCTGTAAGTTGAAATCTCACATGCACTGTTGGTGTGACAACGATGTGCGAGCCCAGTATAATTCTGTAAGTTGAAATCTCACATGCACTGTTGGTGTGACAACGATGTGCCAGCCCAGTATAATTCTGTAAGTTGAAATCTCACATGCACTGTTGGTGTGACAACGATGTGCCAGCCCAGTATAATTCTGTAAGCTTCCTCAGCAAAACAGTAAATTTTGTCTTTTTGATGATAACAGGAACAGTTATATAATATTTATCTGTCCAATAAATAGTTACTGTTCCTTTTTTTATAAAAACAAACAAAGGGATTTTTTTAATTGTACAAATATGTTCAGTATGTTTCTTAATTGTTTGCTTGCAGCCATTTTGGATTTGGGTATTTGAAATTTGTAAATGCCATTTATCAAGAACTGCTGATGAGTAATTCTGAAAACTTTACAAAAGTGAACTAGATCCAGTTCTATTTTAAGATTTTTGTGTAAATGTTATGGTGGTTTACTGGATATTGTAAGGATAATTTTGAAAAATTCTTTACATAACAGGGTGTCATTGCCGGTGATTATGTCATAGAAATTTCTATCAAACCTTGGGATCCTTCTGACCCACGTAATCATGATGACGGATGTGGCTCTCTTGTTCATCTTCATCCTTACCACGAAGATGAAGAAGGAAATCTTTACTTCAGACGACAGGCCAGTTTAGTAAAAGTAAGTAATAAAAAAGTTATAATTCTTAAGAAAAATTTTTTGAATTTCAGAAACAGGTGTCTGATGCCTGGATACATGTGTCTTATGTCAAGGCACATGTATCTGATATGATGGGTGTATATTGCGAAGGACATATGTCACATGCCATGAAGATAGGTGTCCAATACCATGGAACAGATGTTAAATGCTTAAAGACGTATGTCTAATGTCTAGACACATGTGTCTTATACCAGAATATAGATGTATATTGCCAAGGACATTTGGCTCATGTCATGAAGACAAGGGACAAATGTTAATGTTAAGAGGCATTTGGCAAAGGATACAAATAATAGGTTCCTTTTGTTAGGAGGCATGTGTCTTGTGTTTAGGGACAGGTATCTAATGTCAAGGGTCAGGTGTCTTATTAGTAGCAAACTGTCTTAAGTTTGGCAACATGTGTCTAATCTTCTGGTATTGTGAGACAATTGTCTCATTTATGTAATTTTACTGTTTGTTTCAGTACACAATGACTGAGATGGCTATGCTAACTAAACAAGAAGCAAGGGAGAAATGTGAGGACACCATTAAAAGGTTTGTCATATTTATCTATCAGTGTTTCTTTGTGAAAGTAACAGTGCACCCAGACTCAACCAAACAATGTGTGTAAAGTCAGCATGACAAAACTCTATGATATCAGACCTCATTTTTCTTTCAAATCATTGTTAATCTTCATTCCAGAAATGGGCTTTCTCACTGCTTTATGCAAATGCTGTTACCTCACTCAATTCTTTTAAAATCACATGGTCAATTCAAGCCTATAATAAAGGTGATAAATATTGTCTTTTTTTAGTCATGATCATCTCCACAAAACTCTAAAAAAAATATGTTATTGCACAAGAGAATTTGCTCAGCAAACTGAGCTTGTATTGTTATTTTACATTTCAGACTAAGAGAAGAAATATTGCATTTTAAGTTAGCAAAACAAACTTCAGACACTGGTTGATGTTTACATATGCTTTTACAATGGCTGAAGCGGACATCGAAGAAAAATTATGATGAATGTCAAGAACTGGATATAGCTAGCTTGTGTTGTGTTAATAACTGGATATAGCTAGTTTGTGCTATGTCAAAAACCTGATATAGCTATATTTTACTGTGTCAAATTAAAACAGGATGTTGTTAGATTGTGCCTAGTCAAAACAAAATATAGCTACAGTATTTTTTGTGTCAAAAACAAGATATACAAATTGTAGCTGGTTTGTGCTGTGTCAAAGACAGGATACAACTACATGTAGTTTGTGCTGTGTCAAAACAAGATAAAGCTAGTTTGTACTGTCAAAACAGGATATACAACATAGCTAGTTTGTGCTGTCAAACACAGGATACAACTACATGTAGTTTGTGCTGTGTCAAAAACAGGATATACAAATTGTAGCTGGTTTGTGCTATGTCAAAGACAGGATACAAC
Organism: Ylistrum balloti; assembly: GCF_031769215.1. NCBI lineage: Eukaryota > Metazoa > Mollusca > Bivalvia > Pectinida > Pectinidae > Ylistrum > Ylistrum balloti. The sequence goes on along the minus strand of NW_026782618.1, from coordinate 64,031 downwards.
TACATGTAGTTTGTGCTGTGTCAAAAACAGGATATACAAATTGTAGCTGGTTTGTGCTGTGTCAAACACAGGATGTAGCTACATGTAGTATGTGCAGTGTCAAAACAAGATAAAGCTAGATTGTGCTGTGTCAAAACAGGATATAGAACACAGCTTGTTTGTGCTGTCAAAAACAAGATAAAGCTAGATTGTGCTGTGTCAAAACAGGATATACAACATAGCTTGTTTGTGCTGTCAAGAACAGGAGATAGCTACTTAGTGTTTTGTCAAAAATGGAAGCAAGGAAATTTTGAAAAAGGATATCAGAGTGTAATGTGTGTATAATACTCCAATAAAGTTCTTGTCATGGTGTAAAGGTTCTACTTGTAGTTAATAGTTTGATATAATGAAAGTTTTTGTATGTATCGTAATTGGCCAATAATTCTGAATGGTGTCTGATAATTTTTAACTCAACTTAATATCCCCCTTGAAACACATTTGTAGCTGATATTGAACCAGGGTTTGTTTATTTGTCCATTTGCACATACATGTACGTGCATCCATCATTGTGTCCATGCATCACCATTCAAGATAATGACAGACGTAGAGAAGTACGTCTTCCCATGCTGTTCAATATTGTCAATGATAATGTTGCAGTTACGAAATAAAACCAACTCATATCCCCAGTCAAACATTCTAGACACAATCATCCACTGTCATTTCAGCTACCCCATTGTAAAACCCAAATAAGAAAACAGTCGTTCTTTCCCGGAACCATATCAGAATGGAACCAACTCCCACCTGATGTTGTCACCTCCTCCTCCAAAGAATCTTTTAAAACTGCAGTCTTAAGCCACTTCCTTAAAAATAGTTACCTTTCTTTTAAATGTATATTTTCATTGTATATAATGAATTTTTGTCCCTTCTTACAACTCCTCTTCTGACATAGTCTTCAACTTGTTGAAGTTGGTCAGTATCAATTAGAAGTAGAAGTAACTACTTGAAACTTTGTAAAACATCAAACGAGCATTTTGGTAGTGCCATTTGCATTGGACAAGTTCTCATTTTATATATACAGTCTAACTACTATGACGATTCAAATTTCTCCGTGTATTGAAGTTTTTGTTAGCTACTGAATTTTATTCCTATATATTACCGCTAACTTACTCCTTTATGAATCAAGTTTTTAAATAATCAAACTTTTCAATGTATTGATGTCTATTTCATGGACTGTCAGCTATGATAACACTGTCATTAACACGTCATGATTGGAACAACACATTTAGTACAGGTACATGTATTTTCACCCAGCGACAAAATCTCACACATTTCAACAAGAGTGTTAGCTGACAATAGGATTACGATAGCCCACAATCATCAGCTCTGTGTTACAAGGTTAATAAATGAAATTATTGAATTATTTGTAACACTTGACGGTCACTTTACTTCGGTATTTGTTGTGTTCGTTCAGGTAGAAAGATAGTGTCACCAACTATGCCATGAACATGAAAACTTCGATGGAGCCTATACCCTACCACGAATAGTGGTGTCATTTGCAGTGGAGGATTTCTCATTTTTAGGTCATCTGACCCAAAGACTCAGTAAAAGCTGTAGCCATCTTGTTTTTTTGGTGGTTGTGTACCGAGCATTAACTTTTCATTCAAAAATCTTCTTCTCAATAACCAAAGCGCCAAGGGTACTGTTATTAGACCTGAAGCATGCTGGAATGAAGGACTCCAAATTTTAATCAAACAAAACTTACTTTCAAGGTCACAGGGGTCAAATGTGTAAAAATATTTGAAAAAGCTCCTTCTGTTGGACCTATGAATGCTGAAGTAGTGGACCACAGTGTTTATTCAAATGAATGATCTTTACTTGATTTGAAGGTCACTGGGGTTAAATGTGTTCAAATATTTCAATGACTTCAATGACCAAATTGGCCTTTAGCTTCCTGGGTTGAAGGACTAACAAGTTTGTTCAAATGAATGAACTTGACCCACTTTCAAGGTCACATGGGCAAAAATTTTCAAACGACTTCTTAATAATCCACAGGTCTAGGCTATTGATATTGGTTCTGTAACATGATTGGATGAAGGGCTGCCAAATTTATCCAAATGATTAACCTTGACCCATTTCAAGAATGCTAAGATCAAATATGTTGAGAACTTAACGTTTTCTTTCTCAGCAAACAATAGGTCTGTGGTCATGGTATTGATGTAAAAGCATGTATAAGGAATAGAATTTCAAGTTTTTAAAAATTATCTTTGTGAACAGGTGAGCAATTCAGGCCTATTGAGTCTCTATCATATATTTGCTTTAATAGTCAGATGACCGTTAAGACACTTGGCCTTTATTTGTTTATTATATTATTGTTTTATTTGCAAATTATGACAAACCATAGTAAAAAACAGTAAAAGATGACATACATGAAAATATCAGTAACAGTTGTTAGATATAGTTAGTATTTAATGTTTTAATATCAACATATACACAATGTTCGTATGTGATTGTGTGTCTTTCTTTTAAACTGGGCACATGTGATAACATCACATTTTCAAACTGTTTCAAAAACAGAACTGCTTCCTGTATTCTAATCTGTTAATTGTATCCTGCTGGTAGAAGTCAGGAATTGTTCAATGATATAGCTAAATTGTAATCTGTTAATTGTATCCCGCTGGTAGAAGCCAGGAATTGTTCAATGATATAGCTAAATTGTAATCTGTTAATTGTATCCTGCTGGTAGAAGCCAGGAATTGTTCAATGATATAGCTAAATTGTAATCTGTTAATTGTACCAAACTGGCTCCATACACTTTATTTGTTTATTACAACGCAAGGAATTATCAAATGATATAGTTGTTTATAAGCTGTTAATTGTATCCAGCTGGCTCCACACAATTTTCATTCCTCTGAAATGAAGACATGCCATATAGCCGGTTATTTTTGCAGGGAAAATATTTTAATAAAAATATTGGCAATTTTTGAAATTTAAAGTTTCTGTGGTTTTCAATTCAAATGATAAATATTTCACTGCTATTCAAAGGTTTATTTTCACCCAAGATTTATTTCATTAATTTGGCAAATGGAGAACAACTTACAAATTGTATGACTGAAATATATTTATAACAGGTTTCACATCCATTATTTTGACGTTTCCACATTTCCATAGACAAGGATGAATGAGGTTCGTTTTGGGTGGTAAATAAAGAGATCTATGTGGCTGATGTCTCAATGTGGTGAACGAGGATGAATGAGGTAAGTTTTGGGTGGTAAATAAAGAGATGTGTTGTTGATGTATCAGTGTGATGGACAAGGATGAATGAGGTAAGTTTTGGGTGTAAATAAAGAGACATGTGGTTGATGTGTCAGTGTGATGGATGAGGATGAATGAGGTAAGTTTTGGGTGGTAAATAAAGAGACATGTGGTTGATGTGTCAGTGTGATGGACGTGGATGAAAGGCCAAGTGAGGTTATGCCATACCGCGACGTCCGTCTTCTGTCCGTCAACTTTTCCTTTAAACAACTTTTCCTGAAATACCGAAAGGCGTACAATTACCATATTTGGCTGGAAGGTTCCTTTGATGAAGCCCAACAAAGTTTGCAAAAAGAAATGACCTTGACCCATATTCAAGGTCACAGAGGTCAAATGTGTTGGAACTTTTAAACGACTTCTTCCAAAATACAGGAAGGCCTAGAATTATTATATATGGCTGGAAAGTTCCTTAGATGAAGCCCAACAAAGTTTGCGAAAAAGGAATGACCTTGAGCCATATTCAAGGTCACAGAGGTCAAATAAGTTAAAATGTTTAAACGATTTCTTCCAAAATACCGAAAGGCCTAGAATCATTATATATGGCTGGAAGGTTCCTTTGATGAAGAGCGACAGAGTTAGCAAAAAGAGATGACCTTGAACCATATTCAAGGTCGCAGAAGTCAAATGTGTTAAAACATTTAAACAATTTCTTCTGAAATATCAAAAAGCCTAGAATCATTATATCTGGCCAGTATGTTCCTTTTATGATGTCCAAGAAAGTCTACAAAAAGAAATGACCTTGATCCATAGTCAAGGTCACAGGGGTCAAATGTGTTAAACGTGGAACATATACAAAGATATAGTACTGTTGGTCATAAAGATCCAGGTGAGCGATACAGGCCCTCTGTGCCTCTTGTTTAGCTGATGTGTCATGTGGTGGACAGTTGCCTTAGTTACTGAAGCTAGTTCTTGGTTACTGAAAGTGGCCTTTAATTACTAAAAGTGGTCCTTAATTACTGAAGGGGGTCCTAGGATAAAGCTTAACTTATGACAATATACTGGAAAAGGTTTTTTAAATTCTAGACAGAAACTGGAAACAGATTCTATTTTGGGCTTGTTGTAAAACCATACTTCATTGTGCATTTATTTTCATTAATATCCTGTTAATCAACAAATTGATATGTCGATGAATTGTTAAATGAGGAGGTATATTGAGTTATATATATAAGCCTACAAGAAAAAGAAAAGTTCTGAAAAACCACAAAAACTGAGCCCTATGAAAACGATTGTATAGTATTTGGGTAGGAGATATCTGATATATTGTTTTGCATTTTTACTTACACAGTTGAAACTTAAACTAAAAGTTTATCATCATATTTTTCATGGTCATAAAAATGAGCAATTGTTGAAAAAAATATGTCGTGTTTTTTATTTTAGGGATATACAAAACTGTTTATTTTAATTTTCATAATATTCAGCTCATAAAAAAAATTTTGAAAATAACCTTCATACAGTGAAAAGTTGCATGTATCCAACTCTTTGAGCTCATATCTAGTGTCAGCATGATCTAGTGTCAGTATGATCTATAGCTGCCGTGTTCTGTACGTTGTGTACTATGCATAAACTTTTTTTTAAAATTTTTAACATCTAAAGTTCCACCACTGGGATTGAAATGAAATTTGGCTTAACTGTTATGGTTCTGAAGAAGTATTATTTTTGTGTCATTCTGAAATCCAATATGACCAAAGCCAATCTTCTTAGTTCCATTAGTTAAGGTTGGTGCCAATAAGCTAAAATTTGGTGGGGAAGTTGAGGAAAGGAGGTCAATAAAGTATTGTTATTTTTCGCCTCGTCAACAGCTCAGTCAGCAGCCATGGCAGACATTTTGTAACATAATTGCATAATTATGGTTTTCCTGAACAACATCTGTTTTAAAGTTCTCATTTCCACGTGTAGGATTCATCTCACACTTACCTTAAATGATCCTGTGTCAAGTGATCAGGTTTGGGGAGGAATTTTCCAGGGTTTAAAGACATCATTAACAGGAATTTAATAGCTGTAAGTTATCACAATGAGATCCTCGTGCCTCGGATTGTGCCTTCTATCATAAGGCACCATTTGACCTTTCAGCATGATAAAGCTTGGTCACATGTTGCAAAAGTTTGTAGGGACTTTCTTGCAACCCCAAACATAGTCCCTATTGAGTGGTCTCCATATAGCCCTTGTTTGTCCCCAATTGAACACTTGTTGAATTAATTGGACAGGTCAGAATCAAGCAAACCTCCCCAACAATCTCTGACAGTTAGCCAATGCACTTACTGAGGAATAAAATAACATTCCTCTACAGTCAGTCGATGTCCTTATGCACTCCTTCCCACGCAGAATTAGAGATGCTACAGCTGTTCAGGTTTGGTATACACAATATCATTATTTCAACTTGTGTACATCAAGGTACCCGAATTCTTGGCTACCTAATAAAGTCTCCATTTGTTAAAAATCTGAAAAATTTGAAGTACAGGGTATGTGATATATATTTTGTACAGTATAGGGTATCTGATATATTTATTGTACAGTAGAGGGTATCTGATATATTTATTGTACAGTAGAGGGTATACAACTGATATATTTATTGTACAGTAGAGGGTATCTGATATATCTATTGTACAGTAGAGTGTATCTGATATAGTTATTTACAGTAGAGGGTATACAACTGATATAGTTATTGTACAGAAGAGGGTATCTGATATAGCTATTGTACAGTAGAGGGTATCTGATATAGTTATTGTACAGTAGAGGGTATCTGATATAGTTATTGTACAGTAGAGGGTATCTGATATATTTATTGTACAGTAGAGGGTATCTGATATAGTTATTGTACAGTAGAGGGTATCTGATATATTTATTGTACAGTAGAGGGTATCTGATATATTTATTGTACAGTAGAGGGTATCTGATATATTTATTGTACAGTAGAGGGTAGTAGAGGATCTGATATATTTATTGTACAGTAGAGGGTATCTGATATATTTATTGTACAGTAGAGGGTATCTGATATATTTATTGTACAGTAGAGGGTATCTGATATATTTATTGTACAGTAGAGGGTATCTGATATAGTTATTGTACAGTAGAGGGTATCTGATATATTATTGTACAGTAGAGGGTATCTGATATATTATTGTACAGTAGAGGGTATCTGATATATTTATTGTACAGTAGAGGGTATCTGATATATTATTGTACAGTAGAGGGTATCTGATATATTATTGTACAGTAGAGGGTATCTGATATAGTTATTGTAAAGTAGAGGGTATATGATATAGATATTGTACAGTAGAGGGTATCTGATATATCTATTGTACAGTAGAGGGTATCTGATATATTTATTGTACAGTAGAGGGTATCTGATATATCTATTGTACAGTAGAGGGTATCTGATATATTTATTGTACAGTAGAGGGTATCTGATATAGTTATTGTACAGTAGAGGGTATCTGATATATTTATTGTACAGTAGAGGGTATCTGATATAGTTATTGTACAGTAGAGGGTATCTGATATAGTTATTGTACAGTAGAGGGTATCTGATATATTTATTGTACAGTAGAGGGTATCTGATATAGTTATTGTACAGTAGAGGGTATCTGATATAGTTATTGTACAGTAGAGGGTATCTGATATAGTTATTGTACAGTAGAGGGTATCTGATATAGTTATTGTACAGTAGAGGGTATCTGATATAGTTATTGTACAGTAGAGGGTATCTGATATAGTTATTGTACAGTAGAGGGTATCTGATATAGTTATTGTACAGTAGAGGGTATCTGATATATTTATTGTACAGTAGAGGGTATCTGATATATTTATTGATATATTTATTGTAGTAGGGGTATCTGATATAGTTATTGTACAGTAGAGGGTATCTGATATATCTATTGTACAGTAGAGGGTATCTGATATAGTTATTGTACAGTAGAGGGTATCTGATATATTTATTGTACAGTAGAGGGTATCTGATATAGTTATTGTACAGTAAAGGGTATACAACTGATATAGTTATTGTACAGTAGAGGGTATCTGATATATTTATTGTACAGTAGAGGGCATCTGATATAGTTATTGTATGGTAGAGGGTATCTGATATAGTTATTGTACAGTAGAGGGTATCTGATATAGTTATTGTACAGTAGAGGGTATCTGATATAGTTATTGTACAGTAGAGGGTATCTGATATAGTTATTGTACAGTAGAGGGTATCTGATATATTTATTGTACAGTAGAGGGTATCTGATATATTTATTGTACAGTAGAGGGTATCTGATATAGTTATTGTACAGTAGAGGGTATCTGATATATTTATTGTACAGTAGAGGGTATCTGATATAGCTATTGTACAGTAGAGGGTATCTGATATAGTTATTGTGTAGTAGAGGGTATCTGATATAGTTATTGTACAGTAGAGGGTATCTGATATAGTTATTGTACAGTTGAGGGTATCTGATATATTTATTGTACAGTAGAGGGTATCTGATATAGTTATTGTACAGTAGAGGGTGTACAACTGATATAGTTATTGTACAGTAGAGGGTGTACAACTGATATAGTTATTGTACAGTAGAGGGTATCTGATATATTTATTGTACAGTAGAGGGTATCTGATATAGTTATTGTACAGTAGAGGGTATCTGATATAGTTATTGTACAGTAGAGGGTGTACAACTGATATAGTTATTGTACAGTAGAGGGTATCTGATATATTTATTGTACAGTAGAGGGTATCTGATATATTTATTGTACAGTAGAGGGTATCTGATATAGTTATTGTACAGTAGAGAGTATCTGATATAGTTATTGTACAGTAGAGGGTGTACAACTGATATAGTTATTGTACAGTAGAGGGTATCTGATATATTTATTGTACAGTAGAGGGTATCTGATATAGTTATTGTACAGTAGAGGGTATCTGGTATAGTTATTGTACAGTAGAGGGTATCTGATATATGTATTGTACAGTAGAGAGTATCTGATATAGTTATTGTACAGTAGAGGGTATCTGATATATTTATTGTACAGTAGAGGGTATCTGATATATTTATTGTACAGTAGAGGGTATATTATGGTGATAATGAATAAGGAAATACATATTTATAATTTGGATGATATTTATTTACCTCCAAATATTGATTTTGCATATACCAATCGGGATCTGAACAGCCCAGTTAATAGAGTGTTAGTCTTACTCAGCTGGGTTCAAGATCAAGGTGTTTTGTTCAATGCTCTTTTTGCAATAAGTTGAGAAATGCAGTCTTAGCTGTCCTGGTTGTATCCTGGGTACGACACTTCACCCGACTATCGGCTCCCATACACTATTCAATGTGGTAGCTATCAACTACTTTTAATGTCTTAGAATCCTTACACTATTTTGAGGTTAAATTGTTTAAGAATTCTCGCACACCTATATGTTCTCCTGTAATTAATTACATATTTTACTAGGAGTCCTATGGATTGCTCACCTGTATACTCTCATGAAGGAATGACTTCTCACACATATATTTTTCTCAAGCAGCTATCATGTGTTAAATATATATATATTCTCCAGTATCTATTTGTCAGTGTCTACCAGTGTGAGAGTTGTCCTTCCATACAGTCACAAAATAGGGTAGTGCAATGCCCTCTCAGAGAAATTTGTCTTGGAATTCTCACATCCATCTCTAATATACATATCTCGGTTATTCAAACAATCACTTTCAGGTCATGGGGTTCATTGTTGATAAGTATGATCAACAACATAAGAAATACATAAATAGTTATCAGAATATAAATCAATACAGGATGTCATCGTGGTCTGCTTTGACGTGTGGGCCGAATCTGGAGGAGTCATGTTGCTCCTTGCGAATCTTCGTTGAGGAAACACCGGAAGAATAGGGAAGAAACGTTACAGGCATTAACTTCTCACAGAACTCTCGTGCAGGGAATGCCTGCATGTCATCCCCTCTGATGTAAACACAAGAACACCCGTCATTTGTGTCTAGGATACAGGACAGGAATGGGGTAGGATCTGTACCAGCAATACAGTAAACCTGTGGGAAGTAATATGGCACATGTGTTCAAACCAGTGACAAAATATACCTCTATAAAGTGAACACTGAAGTCCTGGAGGTATCATTTTTATCTAACACCATATCGAACTACTCCAACAATGTTAGAAGTTTTACACGGAAAGATATTTATGACAGGCGCCATCACAGTCAGCACAATATTGTTAGATAATAAAACAGGCTAACAGGCGGCCTCTTATATTATAGTAGTACGTATTCGCCCAAATAAGCACACCTGACACTCTTGTTTTGGTTGGAAAAATGATTTGCGCAATGTTAAAGTATGACAAGTTGTTGATTATTTCCCTAATGTGTTCCTGTGCAATAACTGGACATTTAGCTCTTAGCCTCCTCATTACTAGAAAGTAAATTAATATCTTGTCATTTTCATTCCCAATTTAAATATTTTCTGTTTCCAACTTTCCATTTCTTGTTTCAATTCATCAAAATCTTCATTTCAAAATTATTTTTGAACCTTTGAAAGTTTCATGGAAACTGTTTTCTGTAACTAGTTTTAATCATGAATTAAACCTCTCCCCTAGCTATCAACTTGATTCCTTTTACAATAATTGTGAAACTAGTTACATCATTTTATAGCAATCACTCTTGGTGGCCTGGATTGAAGCACGCGAGAGGTCTTACTGTGGGAGGAAACAAGAGTACCCAGGAAAAACCCACTTGGTTGGACAGGTGAACCCATACATTTAACCCGTTAGCTTTCTAAGTCCCCCTCAGGGTGCTGCCAAGATGATTGTGTACTGATAGAGGGAAGGTAAGTAACTATGGGAGATCAGAATGGTCCAATCACATTGGCAAAACCTGAACACTTAATTAATACTCTGAGACCAAGTGCTCTGATTATTGTTAATGGCATGGACAAGAAGCTGTAGCTAGTCAAAATATGTAAACATATGAATTCATGTATTCAAAAGATATTTAAGTGAATGTAACAAAATATGGAGAAAGGAAGGACACGGTCAATCTAATTAACAGAACATGATAGTTCTAAAGTATTCCAAAATAAATGTACAAATACATATTCAAATATTATTATATAGTACATGACAATCACCTGTTATGATACAGTACATGACAATCACCTGTTATTATATAGTACATGACCATCACCTGTTATTATACAGTACATGACGATCACCTGTTATTATACAGTACCTGGCCATCACCTGTTGTTGTACAGTACCTGGCCGTCACCTGTTATTGTACAGTACATGACAATCACCTGTTATGATACAGTACATGACAATCACCTGTTATTATACAGTACATGACAATCACCTGTTATTATACAGTACATGACAATCACCTGTTATTATACAGTACATGACAATCACCTGTTATTATACAGTACCTAACAATCACCTGTTATTATACAGTACATGACAATCACCTGTTATTATACAGTACATGACAATCACCTGTTATTATACAGTACATGACAATCACCTGTTATTATACAGTACCTAACAATCACCTGTTATTGTTCAGTACATGACAATCACCTGTTATTATACAGTACATGACAATCACCTGTTTATTATACAGTACATGACAATCACCTGTTATTATACAGTACCTGGCCATCACCTGTTATTGTACAGTACATGACGATCACCTGTTATTATACAGTACCTTACAATCACGTGTTATTATACAGTACATGACAATCACCTGTTATTATATAGTACCTGGCCCTCACCTGTTATGATACAGTACATGACAATCACCTGTTATTATATAGTACATGACCATCACCTGTTATTATACAGTACATGACAATCACCTGTTATTATATAGTACCTCACCTGTTACAATCACACCTGTTATTATACAGTACATGACAATCACCTGTTATTATACAGTACATGACAATCACCTGTTATTATACAGTACATGACAATCACCTGTTATTATACAGTACATGACAATCACCTGTTATTATACAGTACATGACAATCACCTGTTATTATACAGTACATGACAATCACCTGTTATTATACAGTACCTAACAATCATCTGTTATTATACAGTACATGACAATCACCTGTTATTGTACAGTACATGACAATCACCTGTTATTATACAGTACATGACAATCACCTGTTATTATACAGTACATGACAATCACCTGTTATTATACCGTACATGACAATCACCTGTTATTATACAGTACATGACAATCACCTGTTATTATACAGTACATGACAATCACCTGTTATTATACAGTACATGACAATCACCTGTTATTATACAGTACATGACAATCACCTGTTATTATACAGTACATGACCATCACCTGTTATTATACAGTACATGACAATCACCTGTTATTATACAGTACATGACAATCACCTGTTATTATACAGTACATGACAATCACCTGTTATTATACAGTACATGACAATCACCTGTTATTATACAGTACATGACAATCACCTGTTATTATACAGTACATGACAATCACCTGTTATTATACAGTACATGACAATCACCTGTTATTATACAGTACATGACAATCACCTGTTATTGTACAGTACATGACAATCACCTGTTATTGTACAGTACATGACAATCACCTGTTATTGTACAGTACATGACAATCACCTGTTATTGTACAGTACATGACAATCACCTGTTATTATACAGTACATGACAATCACCTGTTATTATACAGTACATGACAATCACCTGTTATTATACAGTACATGACAATCACCTGTTATTATACAGTACATGACAATCACCTGTTATTATACAGTACATGACAATCACCTGTTATTGTACAGTACATGACAATCACCTGTTATTATACAGTACATGACAATCACCTGTTATTATACAGTACATGACTATCACCTGTTATTATACAGTACCTGGCCATCACCTGTTATTGAACAGTACATGACGATCACCTGTTATTATACAGTACATGACAATCACCTGTTAGTGTACAGTACATGACAATCACCTGTTATTGTACAGTACATGACAATCACCTGTTATTATACAGTACATGACAATCACCTGTTATTATACAGTACATGACAATCACCTGTTATTATACAGTACATGACAATCACCTGTTATTATACATGACAATCACCTGTTATTATACAGTACATGACAATCACCTGTTATTATACAGTACATGACAATCACCTGTTATTATACAGTACATGACAATCACCTGTTATTATACAGTACATGACAATCACCTGTTATTATACAGTACATGACAATCACCTGTTATTATACAGTACATGACAATCACCTGTTATTATACAGTACATGACAATCACCTGTTATTATACAGTACATGACAATCACCTGTTATTATATAGTACCTGGCCCTCACCTGTTATGATACAGTACATGACAATCACCTGTTATGATACAGTACATGACCATCACCTGTTATTATACAGTACCTAACAATCACCTGTTATTATACAGTACATGACAATCACCTGTTATTATACAGTACATGACAATCACCTGTTATTATACAGTACATGACAATCACCTGTTATTATACAGTACATGACAATCACCTGTTATTATACAGTACATGACAATCACCTGTTATTATACAGTACATGACAATCACCTGTTATTATACAGTACATGACAATCACCTGTTATTATACAGTACATGACAATCACCTGTTATTATACAGTACATGACAATCACCTGTTATTATACAGTACATGACAATCACCTGTTATTATACAGTACATGACAATCACCTGTTATTGTACAGCTCTTGATGATAAGATGTTATTATAGAGCCAGGTAGGATTAACGGAAGACCAATGGGTCTGAACAGTCATCTGACTATAAAAATCTACATATGTAAGAGGCCAAATAGTAACAAAATAATCTACTCTACATAGAAGACACATTGTTGGTTGATGAAGAGATTTTCTTCAAACTTGATATCATATTCATTACTCCAGATATCATGCTTGTTGAACACAGGCCAAATATCAGCACCCTAAGCCTTTTGGTTATTGAGACTGTTTCAAGATTTTAACATATTTGACCCCTGTGACCTTGAAATAGGTCATGGTCATTCATTTTAACAAACTTTGTAACCCTTCATCCCATCATGCTAGAGGTCCAATATCAGCACCCTGGTGTTTTGGTGAAGAAGCCATTTAAATGGAAAGTTTACACACAGCGGATGGTGCACGATGATGAATAAAAGACGACGGCTATAGTTCACCTATGTGACCTAAAAACAAAGGGTATTAACTATTCCAAAACTTGCGAAATCACAATGCCATTAAGGAAATCAAAATTCAAGGTGATGGTGATTAAACCATGTTTGACAGAAATCATTTGAGAAACTGAATGATTACAAGGGGCAATAACTCTTCCTAATTCAGTTGAATCAAAGCGCAGTTCAGGAAATGTAACTTCATGTCATGGCAATTAGGTCTGCCTTTTTAAAAAATAAACAGGTTGAGCACTGAGAGAGATCTCCTGACAAGATTAACAGTACAAAGATTATACAAAAAATACACAGATGAATATCAACATTTAATACAAGTTTGGATAAGAGACAGCAGAGTCAAACAATGAAGTAAACTACACCATACAATTGTAAAATGGAGCATAACTCTAAAAAGACAGGGTTACATGAAAAACCTGGTATGTACATCAAACCCTTTCCATTTGTGTATCACTGTATCAAATTTAAAAGCAATTGAACAGAAAATTTAAAAATTCTTGCCTTTTCTACACAGTGCCCCTATAAAGGTAAGAGAGCATTAACAAGGAAAAACTTGCCATCAACAGGTGCATATATTTACTTTTATTAATTATTTTGGTAAAATAAAGCAAATTGGCAGATAATCGTTGGAAGTATTTCTAATTAAGACAAATACACAGCCTATACCTGTTTACCAATGGCTTTCAAGCGATGCAGCAAACAGCGGTGACCATCATGGAAAAGGTCAAAACACCCAACAGAAAAGACTTTATCTACCCGTCCGTCTAGACCAATAGAAGGCACGGAGTGCTGTCGAACCAGGCGATGCATGACATCCTTTAAGTGAGGGTCAGACTCCAGGATTTCCTCATACGAAATGGAACTTAATGAAATGAGGGATAAAACAATGTTAGTGTTACAGAGACAATGCTGCTGAAATTGCGTACAACTTAAAGAATCAAGGCAAACAGAAGAACTGTTCACAGGGACTTGAGAACATGTGGCAGGTGTCTAAAAATGTGGTAAACATAGTTTGAATGGGTCCAAATACACCTGTACACCTCATGATCAGGTCATAGTGAAATTATACATTCCAGTTTGTCTGATTTCACCATAGAAGAATATTCTACAACATGTACCATGTATTGATAGCTCTCCTTCTCAGGACAGGCCTTATAACTTAGGTCGTTCCTAATTGTCAAAATGCATACATCGTCCTCAATCCAAACAGGAACAACACTTTTGTTCCTAACATGACATTGCAAATCTGCAATAACCTTTAACGCAGTTATTGGATTTTTAGAAATACTCGCACAAGTTCAGAAAAAAATGTTATATCTATTTTTAAAATGTTTGTTATCAGAAATTTTTTACCAATAAAGATTTCTAAACTTCATTTTTCACTGGAGGACTATGCTTTCTTATGCAAAAACTCAAAGCTGATGTAAACTATCTTGTGCTTTCTCTATATCATGATCTTCATAAAAATTGTTCGAAAGATATTGAATGTTCAGGACTTGATAACGATATTTCCCGATGACATATTTGGGAGTGTCTTTTTATTTCAATTCTCACTTTTCCTGGTGTCCTTTTCCTATTTACTATATAGTTTCATTGAATATTAAGTAACCACGCTGAAATTTCAACCTGTCACAATAATCTGTCTTCAAATGACGGACTATTTGCTTGTATGACATCAGACAATATGATGACAAGAAACAAAAATGAAAGTAGAAGATAAATTGCGTCACTTTCCATGCTATAGAAAAAAGAAGCGTTAATTGAAACATAAGGATTGAATCTTGCTTATGTCGATTTCATGGGATGATGAACTGAGTTGGTCTTGAGACAAACTCAACAAAATTCGTTTGCGAACCGGCGCACCACATCTAGACGTGAAAAAATGCATACTGTCTTTGTTGCACACTATTATTTAAATTTTCATTAAAGCTGTCGAAAAATATATGGTATCGTGTACTGTCAGGTGTCATGTACTGTCAGGTGTCATGTACTATCTGGTGTCGTGTACAATCAGGTGTCATGTACTATCTGGTGTCATGTACTATCTGGTGTCATGTACTATCAGGTGTCATGTACTATCAGGTGTCATGTACTATCTGGTGTCATGTACTATCTGGTGTCATGTACTATCAGGTGTCATGTACTATCAGGTGTCATGTACTATCTGGTGTCATGTACTATCTGGTGTCATGTACTATCAGGTGTCATGTACTATCTGGTGTCATGTACTATCTGGTGTCATGTACTATCAGGTGTCATGTACTATCAGGTGTCATGTACTATCAGGTGTCATGTACTATCTGGTGTCATGTACTATCTGGTGTCATGTACTATCAGGTGTCATGTACTATCAGGTGTCATGTACTATCAGGTGTCATGTACTATCTGGTGTCATGTACTATCTGGTGTCGTGTACTATCAGGTGTCATGTACTATCTGGTGTCATGTGTCATGTACTATCTGGTGTCATGTACTATCAGGTGTCATGTACTATCAGGTGTCATGTACTATCAGGTGTCATGTACTATCAGGTGTCATGTACTATCAGGTGTCATGTACTATCTGGTGTCATGTACTATCTGGTGTCATGTACTATCTGGTGTCATGTACTATCTGGTGTCATGTACTATCAGGTGTCATGTACTATCTGGTGTCGTGTACTATCAGGTATCATGTACTATCTGGTGTCATGTACTATCTGGTGTCATGTACTATCTGGTGTCATGTACTATCAGGTGTCATGTACTATCTGGTGTCATGTACTATCATGGTGTCATGTACTATCTGGTGTCATGTACTATCTGGTGTCATGTACTATCTGGTGTCATGTACTATCAGGTGTCATGTACTATCTGGTGTCATGTACTATCTGGTGTCATGTACTATCTGGTGTCATGTACTATCAGGTGTCATGTACTATCTGGTGTCATGTACTATCTGGTGTCATGTGTCATGTACTATCTGGTGTCATGTACTATCAGGTGTCATGTACTATCTGGTGTCATGTACTATCTGGTGTCATGTGTCATGTACTATCTGGTATCATGTACTATCAGGTGTCATGTACTATCAGGTGTCATGTACTATCTGGTGTCATGTGTTATGTATTATCTGGTGTCATGTACTATCTGGTGTCATGTACTATCAGGTGTCATGTACTATCAGGTGTCATGTACTATCTGGTGTCATGTGTCATGTACTATCTGGTGTCATGTACTATCATGTGTCATGTACTATCTGGTGTCATGTACTATCTGGTAGGTGTCATGTACTATCAGGTGTCATGTACTATCTGGTGTCATGTACTATCAGGTGTCATGTACTATCTGGTGTCATGTACTATCAGGTGTCATGTACTATCTGGTGTCATGTACTATCTGATGTCATGTACTATCAGGTGTCATGTACTATCTGGTGTCATGTACTATCTGGTGTCATGTGTCATGTACTATCTGATGTCATGTACTATCAGGTGTCATGTACTATCTGGTGTCATGTACTATCAGGTGTCATGTACTATCAGGTGTCATTTACTATCAGGTGTCATGTACTATCTGGTGTCGTGTACTATCAGGTGTCATTTACTATCAGGTGTCATGTACTATCTGGTGTCATGTACTATCAGGTGTCATGTACTATCTGGTGTCATGTACTATCTGGTGTCATGTACTATCAGGTGTCATGTACTATCTGGTGTCATGTACTATCTGGTGTCATGTGTCATGTACTATCTGGTGTCATGTACTATCAGGTGTCATGTACTATCTGTTGTCATGTACTATCAGGTGTCATGTACTATCTGGTGTCATGTACTATCTGATGTCATGTACTATCAGGTGTCATGTACTATCAGGTGTCATGTACTATCTGGTGTCATGTACTATCAGGTGTCATGTACTATCTGGTGTCATGTACTATCTGGTGTCATGTACTATCAGGTGTCATGTACTATCTGGTGTCATGTACTATCTGGTGTCATGTGTCATGTACTATCTGATGTCATGTACTATCAGGTGTCATGTACTATCTGGTGTCATGTACTATCTGGTGTCATGTGTCATGTACTATCTGGTGTCATGTACTATCAGGTGTCATACTATCAGGTGTCATGTACTATCTGGTGTCATGTACTATCTGGTGTCATGTACTATCAGGTGTCATGTACTATCTGGTGCCATGTACTATCTGGTGTCATGTACTATCAGGTGTCATGTACTATCTGGTGTCATGTACTATCAGGTGTCATGTACTATCAGGTGTCATGTACTATCTGGTGTCATGTGTCATGTACTATCTGGTGTCATGTACTATCAGGTGTCATGTACTATCAGGTGTCATGTACTATCAGGTGTCATGTACTATCTGGTGTCATGTACTATCTGGTGTCATGTGTCATGTACTATCTGATGTCATGTACTATCAGGTGTCATGTACTATCTGGTGTCATGTACTATCTGGTGTCATGTGTCATGTACTATCTGGTGTCATGTACTATCAGGTGTCATGTACTATCTGGTGTTGTGTACTATCTGGTGTCATGTACTATCTAGTGTCATGTGTCATGTACTATCAGGTGTCATGTACTATCTGGTGTCATGTACTATCAGGTGTCATGTACTATCTGGTGTCATGTACTATCTGGTGTCATGTACTATCTGGTGTCATGTACTATCAGGTGTCATGTACTATCTGGTGTCGTGTACTATCTGGTGTCATGTACTATCTGGTGTCATGTACTATCAGGTGTCATGTACTATCAGGTGTCATGTACTATCAGGTACTATCTGGTGTCATGTACTATCAGGTGTCATGTACTATCAGGCGTCATGTACTATCTGGTGTCATGTACTATCTGGTGTCATGTACTATCTGGTGTCATGTACTATCTGGTGTCATGTACTATCTGGTGTCATGTACTATCAGGTGTCATGTACTATCAGGTGTCATGTACTATCAGGTGTCATGTACTATCTGGTGTCATGTACTATCTGGTGTCATGTACTATCTGGTGTCATGTACTATCTGGTGTCATGTACTATCAGGTGTCATTTACTATCAGGTGTCATGTACTATCAGGTGTCATGTACTATCTGGTGTCATGTTCTATCAGGTATCATTTACTATCAGGTGTCATGTACTATCTGGTGTCATGTTCTACCGTTGATGCTGTTTCTACTGCCCCATTATCTCGAGAATGACCTCAAACATAATTATCGCATCATGACCTCCCAAATGTCTATAACCTTACATACCTGCTACTTCCGTCATCTTCATACGACGTGGTCCTGTCGAATTTTACGGTTGGCGGTTTTCCTCTTAGGGGAGAAATCGTGTCCAGATTAACATCATCCTATTAAATAAGAATTTGGGGGTTTTTTTTGTTCATTAAAATGACGACTGACTCATTTTCAAAAGTTAAGAAGGACATTCAGAAGATTTCAAACAGATTTTAATGAGTGCGGTAAAAATCGGACGGGGTGTAATCATTAATAAGAACTGTAAACGTTGACTTTGATAAGAAATCGCCAAATTCAAGACCAGGTCAGTCATTTCTGACCTTTATTCCGAGTTCTCCTACAGGATGTGAAAAGATTCAGAACATACCGATTTTCTGTTCTCTTCCTCCTCTGTCGTTTTATTGCTATCGTCGGATTGCGACGTTCTCTTTTCTCGTTTCTTTTCTTCCGTCTCGGCTCTGGGGTTTGGCTGATTAACGACCGTTTTCGTACTTTTTCTGGCATTTAGTTTGTGGCATAATGACGCATGCGCAAGGCGGACAGATAAAAGAAGACACAGAATTCCAGCAATGCCAACTGTCGACAAAATGAATAAACACGTGTCGAATTAGATTAAAACCTATTAGATGTTATTATGGAAAATGGAAGATTATAAAGGAAATTCTTAATAGTGGTTTTGAATAATTTATGTAACGACTTAACAAAACATGGATCTTCTACCCGTTTACCTTCACCATCATTAACATTACAGGCACTTACTTCCGGGGTCTCCGAGTATATAAGATTAGTTTGTTTACATATGTACCAGTTGTATAGTAAACGAAGTAAACAGCCGATTTACGTACACACTGACGTGGTGGTGTTCACTGAGGACTGGGCTAAACACAGGAGACCTATTCCCATGGATTCCAGTTTCTCCTTCAGTTTTCCCTCCATCACAGCAGCCGTGTTAACAGTGTTGTCTGACGTGATTTCTAGGTTGTATTCTCTACAAATAAATCCAATGTAATGAGACAGAAACCAGAAGGATTTAAATGCTGATAGAGGATACGTGTTCACTGAACCACCAGAGGCAGTAGTAATATCAAACCTCAGATTATGCCATATAAAATCTTTTTTTTTTTTAATGATTATGAAAAATTTTCAATATTCACATTCTAAACGGCGCATTTATAACAAACGCTGTACGGTAGATATCAGTACCGTTCATTGCAAAATTTCAATTGAAGATATGATAGGAATAGATTATTAAACTTCTTCAGTGACATCTCTTTTTTTCAAATCAAATTCCGTTGGAGAAACACCATTTCACATCGCGTATCGCTTTAGATTCCAACCCAGTACCGCTAGTGTTAGGTAAAGAATGACTCGATACTGCAACATGTAACACTTTCAAACGTGATTCAACTACAGCGAGCAAAGAGGAAATGCATTTTTCAATTTGATCATGTCGTTCACCATTATCATTTTCCATCATCTGCGGAATCACCATTTTTATTTCTATGTCGTATGTGATGTTGAAATATAAGCCATTTAATGAGCGAAATGTCTACTAAATCCGTGAGAAATGTTCTACAGGGCAAAAACCAGTAAAGCTAGTATTGTTTGGTTCTTCTCAGTATTGCGCTTATGAAGCTTCAGTATTGATGAAAACTTTAGGAAGTAAACTTTTTTCTAACGTTTCTTACCTCTGATAATAGACTCTAAAGTAGTCCTGTACACGTACAACACCTATCACGAATTCGTATCCAATAATGACGAAACAGGAGACCAATAACAGAAGCATTTCTTGAAAAGTCATCGGTTCAAAATCGGTCACTATCAGTATCGACCAGAGGCACAGCACGTTGACAATCTTGAAAGACGTAAAATATTAAATCGACGTGGGTTTAAAATAATCGTCGTCATTTTGATTTCAGTTTTGTCACTATCACCTACAAACATTTAACTAAACTATAATAACGAAAAATATCATAATTCTACATTGCATTTTGCAGGATCAATAATCTTCCTTTGGTCTATCATAACGTTCCGACGAAGCTTTTTCATCTACTGTAGAAAAAAACTAGTCATCACTGAAAAAAACCCAGTGACTAGTCATTACAGTAAGAAAGGGCTAGTCATCACAGTCAGAGAACAATTGCAAAAAAATGTTTATGAAACAGTAAAATACCGTAACAAATTGAACAACATCAGACACCGCCATTATAAACAAGGAAAAAGAACAAATACCACAGAAAACATTATTCTCCAACATTGACATCCGCTATGTTGTTTTTAGTCAAACCTTGTCACAAAACGCGTCCATGAATCCGCCCAGCAATGGATCGTCAACCTGTCCAAACATCTTACGGTGCTGTTTGGCTACGATACCGTCCACGTGATCCAGGAAGTCATGGAGTAGTACCAGGAGAAATCCAATCACGGAATACTCATACCTGTGGACAGAGAAATCCAACCACGGAATACTCATACCTGTGGACAAAGAAATCCAACCACGGAATACTCATACATGTGGACAGAGAAATCCAACCACGGAATAGTCATACCTGTGGACAGAGGAATCCAACCATGGAATACTCATACCTGTGGACAGAGGAATACTCATACCTGTGGACAGAGAAATCCAACCACAGAATACTCATACCTGTGGACAGAGGAATCCAACCACGGAATACTCATACCTGTGGACAGAGGACACGCGCTCGCTTTTTGTAAATCTCAATGCTTCAGTTGGTGTTTTTTTTTTCTCTTTCGTTACAAAGCTTATGAAAATACCTCCTACCGCTGTTATTGCAGAAATTTTACTCCAGGAGATAGAAAACAATGTTTCAATATTTCGGAACCTCTTCTTCATGATGACAATGTCAATAGGAAAATTATATATATATATAACACAACCAGCGAAGATTTGAATGTGGTGTTTCGATGACTAGACAGTCACCTTAATCAGACAAATGACCAGTGTGAAGCGTACTGTCACTGACCTACCCAGAGTTAGTAAGGAATCGATCTACTTTTTCGGCTGTACTTTTATCCTTTGTACATGGTACGCTATTTCGAAAATAGTGTGACTAGATTACATATAGATTATAGAACAAAATAAGCATGATGGTTCGACATTTCACAAAAATTTCACATTTTTTTGAAGGGATTCTAAATTATATCATCATACTAAATTCGAAGCTGGACATCTTTAGAAAGACTTTCTTTCACATTTTAATATTCATACAGTTTGATGATCAGCAATTTATCACAAAGATGATATAGAATATAGTGTAGAAAATAACTCTGAAGAGAACCTGGCATTATATGAACTAGAAATGTGATTTTATTGAGTATCAAATATTGTACGAGCGATGGTTCAGACTAATGAACATTCATTAACTGACATCTGAGAACAACTCCGACACGGACAACTTGCTCGGCCCCATTCGTCTGTCTAGCTTATTGCTTTACCGTCTACGGGGAAAATAACTCCGAGAGATGAAAATAAGTGGACGCGTGGACCGACTTTTAAGAAGATGATGAAAGCGACATTACTTGAGACTAATGGCTATTGGGATGACCAGCAGGGTCCGTGACCACGAGACGATGTTGGCCGTGAACACATCATAGACTTGTCCGTTGATGGTCAAAGAACGTGGTATGGAGGCAACCACTGGTGACAGCCATCTTTGTAAAGGCGAGTATACATAAACGTCGTACCATTCTATCTAGATAGGGGGAAAACAGCACGAAAAGTCATGAACATGATTAACAATCAATCTAAAATCTACAACAATGTAATTATATACATCGGTATGAAATGATATAACAGTATTTGTTTCTTTATTATATTTATTGCCCCGTGAACCGTACAGTCATTTTGGAGGCGTGGTTTCCTTGTATTGACTGTTGTAGCTATCTCACTGAACAATATACTGGAGGTCCATCACACGTCACTCCAAGCAAAAAGAGTAAGAGTCTTGCCCAAAGACACAACCACGTCAGCATAGACCTGTCCGTTTCTCAGCTTCTCTAGAAACACTAACCGACACGGCTAGGGAGCGTCGAACCACTCACCTCAGATCTTCACCTAAGTCTGTATATGTTAACTGTCTAACTGACTATCAGACCTATTGCAAATCCTCAGTGTTTTATATAACAATGAAATCATCATTATTTTATCATTGGTTTGTGTCGATTTCGATTCTCGCGATTCTCTGACGAGTCCAAGGAAGACAAAACGGCTGAAGATGCAATTCAACTATTTAGCATATTTTGTTTGCTGTGCTTGTCGTCCCGTGAACAGTCTGGTCATTTTAAGTCGGAATCTGGTTACTAACAGACCGAAAATTATGCACGAGGTCCACCGCATGTTAACGAGTCTTAGTAATGTAAAAGGGTGTATCAGCAGCTGGGATTTGAATGAGTTGTAACCATTAAACCATAACCATAAAAAGGAGCCATGGAAAAGGAGCAGATGCAAGATCTACATATACACAAAGTATTATCAACATACAAATGTTGTACACCTCTCTCTCTCTCTCTCTCTCTCTCTCTCTCTCTCTCTCTCTCAACTTGTTTATAATAGTTTCATTATTATTATATCCTACTGCCACCTTGTAAATATCATGTGTTTATGAATATGTTTGGAAAGGGATTGATATAAGTTATGATAAATCATATCGCTACTTATTTACAATAAAATCTGTTTAAATCAAAATATGAACCATAACTATGAAATGTCTTTAAAGTATCTTTTTCGTACTACCTTTCCATGGTTTGTTTAGCTGACCTTGTCCGAAGGGCCAAGTGAATACAGCTTCTGTCGTCCGTCCGTCCGTTCATCCGTCTTAAACTTTTAGTTTTAGATGACTTTTTCCCTCAATAACCAAAAAGTCCATATTGATAATATTTGGCTGGAATGTTCCTTCGATAAAGATAAGAAATGACTTTGAGTTATATTCAAGGTGTCAGGGGCTAAATTTGCTGAACTCCTTAAACGATCTCTTCTTATGAACTGAAAGGCCCATATTCTTTATAAAAAGAAAGACTTATGAAAAATTGGGATGAAATCAGACATCGTTTGCGGAAAAATGACCTTGACTCATATTCAAGGTCACTTGCGTCAGATTTGTTACAACTTTCAAACAACTTCTCTCTTATCAAAAGTCTTGGGATCATATAACGTTTGGCTGGTAGATTCCCTGGATACAGTCCAAAACAATTTGCGAAAAGAATGGCCTTGTCTTATATTCATGATCACAAACCCTTCAAATGACATCTTTTGGCTAACTAAAAGGCCTAAATTCAGGATATGTGACTTATTTCTGTTTTGAAATCCTACGAGGTGTACAAAACCCTACTATGAAAAAGACTTTGTCTTAAAATATTTTGTCTTTCAATGATTACGTCCAGATAAGACTACATTCAGTGATAACATAATAAGTTTATATCAAATTAATTATAACCTACGTTTGAACAGACTTAACTTTGCGAGGTGCATGCTGATTTGGATTTAAATGCGTTGACAATGCAAATATCTTGGTATAGGAGGAACAATTCGCGATGTAATTCTCTCACTCACGCAAGAACAGGACAAAATATACAGTTCGGCATCTGGGTGTGTTCCTTATTACAAAATGTAATTGAAAATTGAAACTTTAATTTCTGATGATCAGCTTGTATTTGTAAATACCAGAACTAAATTTTGCCGTAGTTTCTCCACTTGTCTCGAGATTATTTCTCAATGTAGTGACACTTCTGGTTTTTAGGCTGTCGACAAACAAAGGAAACACACATGGGAAGGGAGGTAACTCTGTCAAGTATTTCAATTTCCATTCTCAAGCCATTAAAGAGTTACGCTCGGACGCACGAGACCCTACACTCTTATCAAAGGTCACAAGAATCAAATTTGTTAAAATTTTCAAACGGCTTCATTTCATTAATCAAGACTTTGAATTTCAACTACGTCGATGTGATATCAGAATAGCGACACATGTGCATTGGGCTCCTTGTTTGTAAATGTCGCCGTCAATATTGAATAATGAAAGATTTAACCACAACCTTGAGATAGTATAAATCACATATCCTTTTTATGACAAATAAATTCCGATTGTTTCTTTTCTTACCCACCATCACGAATAGTAAGGCTTCTATCACTCTGGCTACTTGCCCAAGCAGCGCTAACGGTAACCATAGTAACGACTCAATAAGCGCCATCTCCCTGGAATCAGATATATATATATATATACATATATAAACTAATTTATACGTATGTAAATAGTCTAAACCAAAACGATACGTCAGTTAAATACACCATTTTTTTTGTAGATATCGCTTTTTGAAAAGATCATAACGAAAACATTTTAATTAAGAAATGAATAGATAAAGACAGCTGGACGGACAGACAGATAAATACAAAATATAGGACCATTAATTTTATTGCTGATTCATTTTAACGCTGCAAATGTTTTGGAAATTGCAAAGAATTTCCTAAAGAATCTCATTATAATACCGTGTACGCTTGTGCATATCTTGTGTTTGATAAATATCGATACAAGAGGACTCATATAGAGAGCCTATTGTAGACACAAATGGATCCAGAAATGCATTTGACGCGAAATGAACCCGGAAATACAGTTTGACCTCGGTACAAGTGGACCCGTAAATATAGTGTGACCTCGGTACAAGTAGACCCGTAAATACAGTTTGACCTCGGTACAAGTGGACCCGTGAATATAGTGTGACCTCGGTACAAGTGGACCCGTAAGTATAGTTTGACTGTGATACAAATAAAAGGAAATACAACTTGATTCTGAAATATAGTTTAGCCTTCATAAAACTAAACCCGAAAACATAACTGTATCCGGCAATATGATTTGACCTATATACGCACGGAAACGCAGTGTGACCTAGATACAACTGGACCCGGAAATATACGGTGTAATGTACATCCAACTGAATCCGAAAATATAATTGACCTAGATACAAATAGACCCGGAAATATAATTGTATCGAACAATGTCGGTTGTCACCGAGGAATTAGAAAATCAAGAGATGATTAAGAGTTTGAATGATATAGCTGTTAAACATTCATACACATAATCAATAAATGAAGGAGGAAAAATGAACAAACTTCATTACGGATACGCGAAAAGGTAAGGTTTTCCAGAATGATATACACATTATTGAACAAGGCTTGCCAAGTCCATGACACCTTAGGATAGATAACTTATCAGATTTTGATAACGATGTTTTATTAAGACGTAGATATACAACATAGATATATTGATATAGAATTAACCTCTAAACTATTGCCTCTCGAATATTTATGCGAGTTCTGGTGTTTGGTTAAACACCCTGTTAGCAGACAGGGTCATTTTGAGGTTCATGAGAAGTACAAACCCCCATGGGTCGACAGGGAACGCCGAACCACATATTTGGGATTTTCACCTAAGTTTATACAGACCAACACCCTTACTGACTGAGATATGACGGTTCCTTCGTTCTGATGGAAAACTGACATAACAATATACATTTGATAAGTCACATGACCAATTCCGAAGAATTCTGACTATTTCTGCGTGTTTATATTTTCGTTTTTTTCGACCAAACTGATTTAAATCGTGCAGAGATAGTAAAACCGTTTCATGTTGTATGGACTCCATCATTATGCTGAAATAACGTTATTTCTGAATGCATATTTTGAACTATCCTTTAATATCATTGAATGTTTAACTACTTTCGAAAACTAAGAGACACCAGAGATAGTTTTGGCGACACGCGATCTGATCTACATCTGCTGTCTGATCAAACAAAACAAACAACCTCGATACTTTCGTGATTAGCTACCCGACAAATTTTGGCCGCTAATTATCGTCATTTTATAAGCAAAATAGTACAATGAACCAAACTACATCATACAGCTGTTTCGTCCTCCTAGGACTCGCTAGTGATGCTACATCATACAGCTGTTTCGTCCTCCTAGGACTCGCTAGTGATGCTACATCATACAGCTGTTTCGTCCTCCTAGGACTCGCTAGTGATGCTACATCACACAGCTGTTTCGTCCTCCTAGGACTCGCTAGTGATGCTAAAGGCCTAAATATTGAAGCCTAGGAGGCGACTGAGAAAATTACCGAAAGAAATTAATCGAAATATAGGTAGGGAGCAGGTTAGTCCTGAAAATAATTTAGAAAGAACATGAAAGATGAAGAAGTGCATATCTACATCAGATAATATCGAAAAATTGAGAGAGATGTTTGTATGTTCTCTCCGAAAACTTTTGACAATTGGCATTTCAGGAAATCGATCATTATAAACCAACCGACGACCTGTATTGCTGAGTATACAGTCACGTCAGCTTAGCTGTTTAACAATCAAGAACTAATA
Source organism: Ylistrum balloti (assembly GCF_031769215.1). NCBI lineage: Eukaryota > Metazoa > Mollusca > Bivalvia > Pectinida > Pectinidae > Ylistrum > Ylistrum balloti. Next base: position 36,833 of record NW_026782618.1, on the reverse strand, counting down.
GTGTTATCTGAACCGTAATCATTTATATTTTATCACCAAGCTGTTTATGGCCGTGCCTTATCACAGGAAACGATTATTTTTTATTTACTAGTAGAAATGATTGGTGTATTATCGGGTAATGATATGCTCAGAATGAATCCACAGGGCCGACGCTTTACCTCCGACAGGACACTGAATAACAAGTGTTTGTAATCCTATTGAAGAGCAAGAAAAACAGGTGGGCTTATTACCAGACATGGGCTTATGAGCGGATTACGGGGATCTTCTTGTTTATAGAATTCATCTAATATATATGGAAAATTGTTCACAGTACAGGTTTTTGAACTCGAGATTAGGATGGCTGATTTCTACGGTTTCGCTTTAATACTTTGTCGCATTGTCGCATTATGAAAATGCGACAAAGCAAGAAAGAGAAATGTCGGAAATCAGTCATTAATCTGAGTACACGAAAACGCTCTAGGTTGATAATGAGAATGCCATAAGAATTTTGCTTATCAAACAGTCTCGGATATCTGATGCACTAACATCAGACGGATCATAACTCATTAAAATTCCTAGTTTGTCTGTCACGTGAGCCAAAGTTAGCCTTCTATTAAAAGGTTTATGCTATATATATAAATTAGTCGGTGAAGGGTACCGGTGTGACATGATATTGTGAAGCATGGTTAAATGAACACCGGGTCAAAATACCACAACCGTAGAGTAAACGCCGTTCATAACACCACAATGGTGAAAAGAGACCACCTATTCCCCACCCCCCACCCCCAACCCCCACCTCCCTATGGGAAAGTGAAACTGCCTTATATTTTTTCATATTCAAACTAATTATCAAACTGTCCCACCCTAAATTTCCCGACCCCAGACATGTTTGTGTGTGTGTGTGTGTGTTTGTGTAGGGTGTACGTGTGGAATGGTACAGAAAACTATTGTTGATACAGTTGGCTCGCTGTAGTCCTTAAACTTGTCCGAATTATACTTAAGTTGATAGAACGACAGATGATAACTCGGACTATCCGTGCACATAAAAAAAGTTTCAAAATTAATTAAAAAACTTACCTTTTTACCCGCGATATCACCAAAACCGCCATGTAAATTGCCCCAACCCCCATCCCCACCAAACTCTCCTTCCAATGCAATATTTTCATAATTGTCTATTTCTCAAATTTTCCACGCAGATCATTTCTGGCAGTTGCACAGTTGTGTATGTAAGTACATAAGTACTCCGTCCGAAACACTCACGACAGTCGCTTACGTTTACAAAGCTTAGTAATTATCCAGTTATTGTTAAGTTGAAATCTACACATGATCTGACTTCTATTGTTCTAGGTTTTGATATTACCTGTGGTGAATTGTCCCGCTCTGTTACACCTGTCGGACACCTGGGTACTAAAACCTTACACAGATTGTGTATACCTGTAATATCTTGTCCGTAATCAACAGAAAACGAGTGACCGATTTGTATACATCTTTAGTAGCAGTACTACGTAGGAACGATAAAATATCGTATCATTTATTTACCATGATAACGCGCATTTGGAGTCAAGATTCACATGTGATCGGCCACGTGTGTGCTGTAGTATATGCTATCAAGATTGTCTAAATACAGATGTACAAAGTAAATAAAGGTCAGAAAAAAACCCAAGAGGTCCAAGAGACATGTATTGATCCACTGATCTGAAGCCATAACTATGTATATTAGTCTCTATACACTGCCCTCTAGAATTTCTTTGTGCCCAGCACAGGTTGTTCGAAGATTTGAATATACATATATTTCATCAACGTGACCTTGAAAGTGGTGTTAAGGTTATTCATCCCAGCATGCTTTCAGTCAAATATCATATGACTCTGGACCTTTCGATTATTCAGAATAATTTGTTCGGATATATAAAAACATTTTACCTTATGATCTTGAATATGGCTCAAGCTCATCTTTTGTCTTCTGTTAAAGGGACATCAATGACCCCAAGAATACTGTCTGCTGCATTCGATTGAATGTGGGCCCTTAGGAGAACTGGGGTGTAGCCTGAGTGTTTTGCTATATTTAGCCATAAAATACTTCATGTTATACAATAGAAGGCCAGCAAAGTGCGAACGTCGTAGTAAAATCCGTTTCCGAGATGTTACGTTTTATCTGAAATGCACATTTATGGGTAGCCCACATCTGTGACATCACAAGTTCAACACTGTCGAAACAGCCCTTTAGACATACACTAGGAAGTTTCCATCGTGTGTTTTATTGACGAATTTTTGGCTTATTATGTGATATATTCCGTTGACACTTCTGTAGGTTACATAAGTGCTACATACATTTAAAAAAAGACTCTTTTACAATTTCAATTAGGATTTTTTTTACCCTTTGAGAAGACAACCGATGTACTCTATGTGGAAGTCTAAACACAAGCGAGGATGCTTTCTAGATTAATATGTGTTTTCATAATTTGTAAATCTAGCGATTGTAAACATTATTCTTTTTTATTATCCAATTGATCTCTAGAAAATATGACGAATCCTTCATTTATACAACACAAACCAAGCGATTAAAAATTCAGTCAAATTAACGAAAGACGGTACCCGCCGCCCATTTCTTTACAAATGCAGACAAACTATTGGAACAAATACTCTAGTACAAAAATCTATACCCATAATGAGCGACAACATGTGCATTTTATCTTGTAATTATAAAAAGCAGGAGAGAATGTGAATAAGTATGTAGTATTTGTGACAGAATTTATCTTGAATAGTAGCATTAATTAGAGGTATGGGGAGGAGATCATTTTGTTATTTTCTTAGCTTTCTAAATCCAGCGATTATAGCAAGTTAACGCGTGATAAATGTACTGACCAAATTTCGGAATTTTACAGAGAGAGAGCTGGTCGTTCAAGTCTCGCGAAGATAAGTAATGTATTAATGAAGCATTTGATCAGACTTAACGTATTGTATTTATTGATATTATTCATATAATTGGTCCTATAAATTTTCTCGTTATCAGGACTGAGGACATTGGTGTAAAATGGAAAATCAGAAGACGATAACCTACACCAACCCACTAACATCAAAACCAGGTTACCCCTTACCCACCTGCTGACACCCCTTTTTATCTCATACCTTGACACAGGTATGAAGATGACCATTTGTCTCCTGGCCGTGAATCCGCCAATACACACATCGTCAGAGAATCGACACACGTCGATTGGACGGGCAGAGTCAAGGAGACGAAAAACTTTCATCATCATCATCATCATCATCATCACCTGACACGTGTGTGTTTAGTGTTATTTACTTGTACACATATTTCACACCTAAGTAGACTAAGAGAGTAGACCGAGATGATTTCATTAATGAACCAAGATACTAAATCATAATTTGTGTAAAATGCATGTATATGGTGAAAAATGGAACCTCATGATTTATTTATATTTTCGTGAAAACTATCTCGGAAATATCTTATGTACGTCCGTGATATACTAGCATCTCGTACGAAAGTACTGTATATAAACTCAAATATTTTAAATGTCGACCTAATATAAGAAATACACAATAATGTTAATTTGTCTTTATGATTTATACATATTATGTCATAAATCTTATCATTAACGAAAAAAAAACAACAGACACCAGCATTAAAAATATTATGAAAATCCTGAAATTTTGGACCGAAGTAGTACCACGGTATATAACTTTGGGATATAGAAATATTGGCACGAAATATGTACGGCAAATTCCTCATCAGTGCTAGGAAGCTGTTTAAAATACTACCAGTCTATTTTACCCTTGAGTCGTTTGTTAGTTTCCATTAAGCTCACTAGTAAATTTAAATAACACTTCGTGTACTTGTGATAATTTCTGAGTAAATGTCTCGCTACTTTCCATAGCATTTCACTACTTTGAATGTTGCGTTCAATTTGGATACAATTTTGTTCGGAAATCCAATCTTACCGTAAACCTTAATTCAAATATCATCAGACATGTGCAGTCTTTCACTAAGTCTAGTAACAGATTTTGATTTAAATAGTCATAATTATTGTAGATATACATTGTAAGCATGTTTTGATGATAGTAATCATTTCCATATATAACTGGTGCCTCATCTCTTCTTCTGATGTTGACAATAGATATGTTTGAATTTGATCACTTCTGGAAAATTTCATGTCTGCTTATCGTGTGCATAATGTAATCGTCAGAAATATCTAATTCATCAAAACTATAAAACGGTCATTTCCATCCTAACGCTGCATGTCATAGCTGTTTTCGATCTTGCCTATTTGCGGCTGCTACCAGTGGTTGAACTTGTGACGTCACAACCGTTAGAGCCCCATTCAGTTCGAGTCACTCTTAAGCATTCTCGGTCCCTATCGGCCATACTAACACAGTGAAAACGAAGGACAGTAACTCTGGGAGATCAGAATGCCTTTGGCTGATTGTACACTTTACACGTCAATGTCAGGGCATTGGGTCGGACGATTTTCTAGCGGTTTTCAACCCTTTGGATAAAATGAAATAATACTACTGTAACAGAGGTAATTATTTATTTCAATGCCTCCGCTAGGAATCGAACCAGGGACCCATGGCTTACCAGTCTGACGTCCAACCAATCGAGCTAAAGAGAAGTTTTCTCTAGCAGAGTGTGTATATTGCGGCTAGTATTTTACCAGGATTGCACTATATTCATTTCTATTTTCACTGAGGGTACACTTTAAATATGAACTTTTGAAAAAAAAATGTCAAAAAAGTATCCAACTTATATTACACTCTTGTTGTCCTGGTGTAGCGAGCAATACAAGGGGGCTTATTGCAGGAGGTAATCAGAAAACCAGGTTATCTGGGGAAAAAACCCGTGGTCGGTTAGGTGACACTTTCCCTTTCCACGTCCAATTGGGAATCAAATCACGTGAATGTTAAGTCGAAATGTGAGTGTGTCACTACTGCGTCACCACTGCGACACCCCACCACCCACTTATATAATTTTTTTTTTACCATGGAGAAAATCGTAGAAATGAAAATGAATTAACTACCCCCATTGCAATGCTTGAGATCTGGATATTTCCCTCCCTGTCAGCCCTTTCTTTCTATGCTTTGTGTTCCATTTGGGTGTCCCTCTTAACATCCATCCCCATGGGAACCTAGTGTGTAGATTGCGATGATGTAAACCTTGTCAAAACAAAACATATACTCTTCAATTGACTGGATGGATTGATGCATCAAACTGAAATGGTTTATCCAGTGAATTCGCCCCGGGCATTAAATGGTTTTGCGTCATACACATTTTTAGGGAAGCATATAGTGTGCCCCTCCGTTTGTCCATCATTCTGTCTGTTCTTTTGTGTCCAGAACATAACTTTACCAAAAGTTCAGCAAGAATCATGAAACTTGGTGTACACATTGATCATACTCAGATGATGTTCAGTGTACAAAATTCTTGGCCCGCAGCCACTTCATTGCAGAGTAATTGCACTTTGTTAAAATATTTTGTGTCCAGTGCATAACTGCTCGCATTTAAACTAAGACAATGAAACTTTGTGTATACATTGGTCACACTAAGACGGGAGCTCACATCCCTGTTACTACAGTGTTATCGCCCTTTGTAAAATTTTGTGCCAAATAAAATTGTTTTCCGGGAGCATTCATCACTTTCACTGATACTCTTGTTAATTTTTGCATGTGAAGGCTTGCAAAAATAAAAACATCAAAAACATTTTTCATAAAATCTCATTGAAAATGAAAAATCATGTAAAAATTTAATTTACTCTAGCTTCTTAATTTTTTGCGAATTATCTTGTTTACTCCAGCAACCTCTAAAGCTTCCTTAATGTTCTTCATTAGAAGCATTTCCATGCCACTGGCTCAAAATAATGATTTTATATTTCTTGGTTATTCAAAAGTCACATTTTAAGATTTTAAATCATTTCACTCCTGTGATGTTGAAATATTGATACTTGACTGACGGACATTCCAATGAGATCACTTGCTCTTTGTGCAGGTGATATAAAAGAACATATACAAAATTTGTATGTTGGAGTGATATTCTGTTAACCTCTAGACTACATTTCAGAAATAAAAAACTAAACACATTTATACATGTATTAATGATCTTTTGTTTAACTTCTTCATGTTTTCATTTATTGTACAATTTACAAGTTGAATACCTTTATCAAATTTCACAACACATATTCTATAATAAGTATAAAATATAGGTATAAAGGCTCTGACTGGTGTCTACAATACAAATACATAACCAGTCATTCATTCACCGTTTTTCTTCTCTTTTTTTTTCATAAACCAGGAATACTGCAAAATCATATTTTTGTGGAGGTTTATTTCAAATGATTTTATAGATACTCTTAATCAAGGACTTCACAAGTCTATGAATCCGTGAACTGTTCATACTAGTTAGATTTCTGGAGTACTTTGCATATCTGAAATACTGAATCCAACAAAAATATCTTCAAAAAAAAAGAAAAAATATTGAAAAAAAAACCCATGAAATTTGTGCTAATTGAAAATACAGGATTTTATAGTAGGCAGTTTTTACAGTATCAATTCTTTATCACAAGGAATATTAAAGTTATGATTTTCTTTTTCACTATGACGAAGGAAGCTTGCATCTGGACTGTTTAACATAATCAGATCTATATGCTGGATCTTTTATGAGTTTGCATTTCATATGGAAATTATGAAACAAAGATTTAAAAAACTAAATTTAAAACCTTTTTTAGGAATATTTGAGAATGCAAAATAACAAATTGTAACTTGTTTCAAAAATATCCAACAGAAATGAACTTAAGACCCATTTTATCACATGATCAATCATACTTGCAAATATTGTAGGAAATGGACATTTCTATGTCAAACTTTATGTCCTTCTACTTCCATATCTATGGTCTCCATTGTTACATCACAATGCAATCTGTGTAACAAGCAATAACATTATGTGGTCACTGATAAAACAAGGCAACCATGTGATAAAAGATAAAGCAATGAAAATATACACCTATATGCTGGAGTATTTTTGAGAAACTACTAACCACTTACTTAACAGAAAATTATTATTAGCAGAGACCGGGAAAAAAAGGTAGTAAAATAAGTAATCTTCATGTGGGAATAATTTTTCATTAATTTAAGTACTCTAAATCTAGGAATTTGTATGTCCATGAACTTATAAACAGAAAAATGTTCACATGAATTACAGTAATGGTGGATTTTGTGAAGATTTATCCATCCATGAAATCAAGTGCTTACAAAATGTGCATTCTTGGAAAATCATGAAACTGGAAACCCCACTGAAATATATTATCTTAAACTATTTCCTTACTTTTACAATTATATTCACTCTTCATAAATTACCCTATTAGGGGAGATATACTGACAATAAGCCCATCCATTAACTTATGTTAGAGATTTTGTTTTAACGTCATGTGGTAATTATAATAATATATAAAGCAAGTCCAATATATCCAATATCAAATACAGCAATTTCAGGAAAATATACACCATTGGACGGATCTTGTAAACAGTGACAAAACTATAGACAATACATCTCTTAAAATTCATTCAAATCAAAATTTTTGATTTTATAAAAAAAAAAAAAAAAAAAAAACTGCAATCTTATGCCGACATTCATACCATACCATATGTACAATATACAAAAAATAATTAGCTCACTGTACATTGTTTTACATGTGACATATCTGGGACGGTTTCTTGTGTTAGTACAAGTGTATCTTGAACTAAACTCCAAATGTACATGGAGAAAATATTGGATGGAACACCAACTTATGCAATCTTCACCTTTTTTACCTATAAACATGAAAATTGGTTAATTTCAAAGCAGTGACTGGAAAGCACTGCTATGATTGGTCAAATGTACAAAGTTACATCACAGTTACACTACTCTTAAATATATTTATATATATTTTTCATATCATCACTGCAGTGAATACCTTCTTATCAAATGGATAAATTTAGCTATTTCACTGAAAATGTAATAAACATACATGTATAAAGGAGCTGAAAAAATCATTTAAAGTCAGAACCTTCAAGCTCCAGGAATTTCAATATATAACATACTAGAACTAGTTACATTGATTTGTGAGCAATGTGCATAGTATGATTTGTTAATTGAGATACTATATATCACAAGTAATTCTACAAAAGAATTAAATCAGTCATAACGAAAAAAAAAATCATCTGGTCATAATTTCTTAAAGGAAAAATCTGTGACTTTCAGTCCGTCAATTCCTGAATAGGTATGTTAATATCATGTCTGCTTCTCTCACAAACTTACGATATAAAGCCTCCATGATTAACAGCTGATCAGGAAAAGTGTTCACAGTTGACAAACATACAAACTAATAAAGCACAGTCTGTATAAAGCTGTTTTTGATTTTGTATCATTTGGAATTAACTCTCTAATAAGTTCGTTGATCCTTTGAGCTATTAACATTCATGTATACCTCTGACTCTGGCCCATTGAAGGACTGGAATGTGTAATCAAAGAATCAGGAATGTAGAAATCTTTCACAAAGCCTCCTCTAACACTTAATATATATTTCATATCTTTGACAACAGAATGAATTATAAATCCATTGAGGTCTTGTCCTTCAAAATACAATCTTTATCCTGTAAACGTATTTAAAGCCTGTGACCTTGAGAGTGGGCCTAGGTTGTTTCAGAGAAAGGTACAAAGTACTTAAGAGTTACGCTTCTCTAAGAGATATTCTTTGAAATCTTCAGGTGTTAACAAAAGGATCATTACTTTGTCCAATTCTATTTTTCATCTCTAATACTACTGGTATTCTGTAATTCTAACACACAACCTACATCTTGACATTTGGCCGAGGACTAAAGTCAAAGTCAATGGTTCTATTTTGGATATGCCATATTTATCCAATAATAAGTCCATGTCTGGTACTAAGTCCATGTTCAGTAACAGGTTAATGCCTGGTTATAAGCCTTTGCCTGGTAAAGAGCATGTCTGGTAATATGCTCGGTCTATCCTTGATCAGTAGAACTACTGCACCAATAAATGATATTCATTGTCCTGTAATAAGCCCACCTCCTGACTTTAAGTCAGAGGTTTGTGTTGACCCTCTGGACTAAGTATAGGATTAACTTAGTATATTTACAAAATGATGATAAAACATGTTTAGAAATAAATAACATGGAATGAAAAATGTGCTGTGTATTTAAAGGTTCCTCTGTTTTTAGTTGATTGTGGAGGTCAGACAATCACTCTGCCCTACTGTCCACTACTAGTCACTTGTAAAATGCTGTAGTTCAATAACTGGTTCTTGTAAATCTGCCTCTATTGGAAGACTCACATACATATGTAGGTTAACCAACCAGACTGTACTATTGTCAGACAAAAGTGGTTAACTGGTTCGTGCCCTCTCAAATGTAATATGGCTGCCCCATGGTAAACCAGACTTGTATACAATGTATTTATACACAATATTGGAAACATCAAATGACCAATAATTTATACAGTATGAAATAACTGTTGCCTTGGTCCACATTTCATCACACAATAGCCAGGAATTCTAGAAGTCTGTATCTACTTCCATGGACAAGACTGGACAGGAGTAAGATAGAACAAAGCTTCTGATTGGCTTATATAAGGAACCTCTCATCTACAAGAGTTTTCTTGGCTAAGTTCTTCTCCCCTCCACTGCGCCTTATAATAGCAATGATCTGTTGAACAAAATAAATGAAATTTTTCAATTATTTCTTTCTCAAATTCCATCATGTGAGCACCTAATCTTTGACATTATCTTGTTCAATGTTGTGTGATTTGTAACAGCATTTTGTTTCGTTTCGTTATTTTTAATTGTGGTTGTATTTCTAATCATTTCCTTATCATTTGTACATTTAATAAGGCACCTAATAAACTATGATACTATAAAATCAATGGTTTTTGTGCAAGTTTTGTTTTTGTGGATGTTAACACATTCATACGTCCATGAAATGATTAAGAAAAAGTTAAGAAAACTTATTATCTTAGCAGTGGTGAATATTGTAAGTACTTTTTAACCATGAAATCAAATGCTGATGGGAAACCATGAAATTTGACTCACCAAAATATACAATAATAAATAAACAGTATGGTATACTTCAATGATATCACAAAGGTTACTTATCTTGATGGCAATATGTTTCTGTGGTAACATACACCCATGGTAACATATGCCCATGGTTATACCTCATATATATCTCTTTGTTAATCTAGAATAGAAGAGAGTGTCTTACCTCTATAATTATATACGTGATGACACCAGCGAGGACAAAGTTGGTAGCAATGAGATCAATGATACAGAAAAGGAGAGTATCAAAGAGCAACAGTGTGCCTTCATTACCGTAGAACAGACAGTTGTCAAATGAATGTCCATCATCTAGAAAACAAACATATGTGTTCAGGGACATCCAAAGGGATTCACATCGGCCATTTATTAGTATTTTTGAGTTTTTGTTGTTTTGACTTTAAATTTTTCATGTGGAAGCAAAACTAATGTATTTTTCCTGAAGATGAAAATCTTCACTGGTTCACCAAAAGCTTGACACATTATTGTCATTGTAATCTTTTGTGGAAATAGTGGAATAACCAATGGTTTCCTTCATTTTCATTATTTTTCACAATGTTGTTTTACTCCAAAAAATGAAAGCCCCTCGATAATTACAAAAGTAGTTTAACAAGGGAGGTAACAAATAATTACCATTATAAAAGATGCCCTTCTCTGAAGCATCAAAGAACTCCGTATCCATGATGCTCTCCATCAATGTTTTGTCCTTAACAACATAGTCCAGATCCTTAAGTGACTGTAAAAACAACATAAAACATTGTAAATAAATATTATCAAATGCACTGAATATCACAACAACATTGTCAATATATATTTATATAGGTGGGCTTATTACCGGGCGTAAGATTAATGCTAGGTAAACACTGCCAGATATCCATTATTTATTTCTATCTGCTGTCAGGTAAAAAGTTGAAATGGTAGTAACAAATGAACCAGGTGGAACAAAGAACAGACATGGATTGGGACCGAGATCGAGGAATGTTCAACTGTTGTTGTGAGATGGGGCCAGTAGTGCCTCTCTAAAACTACCTGGATGACTGTCACAACTTTTCAAAATCCCTATATGAAACAAGATAGGTGTATACATGAGTATGAATATTTTAATGAGATTTAATTCTTTCATACTTCGGTTGTTTTTTCCACAGTCCACACTTTTCCTGATTTTACTGAAAGAATGTATTTGTAATAACTTAAAAAAAAATTTGGTTTTGTTTATCGTATTTTCTAGGGTAATTTTTTTTTGGGGGGATGGGGGAGGGGGTGAACTCCTCAAAAAGGACAGATTTTACAGTATTCTGTGAGAGTAACAATGAAATATACTGATTTTCAGTTTGTTTGTACATTTTTTATGAATTTGCTCTATCTGTTGTTTCCTACACCTGATAAAGAAGCATTGATTTATCGTAGAATACTTCTGTGCCAGATGAACCATTTCAATTATGAAAAAAAAACTTGTTGTTAATGGCCAGTTAACATATCTTGAGAAAGACACTTTACCCAATGTGGTGGGCCTCCTGTATGTTGTACAGTGAGGCAGTCACCAGCTACAAGGAAACTCTATTTCAAAGTGACCCTGACTGTTGACAGGGAGATAAAGACAACAAACAAACAAATCTTGTCTGTACCTTATGGCATTAGTGAAGTTGTTTATCCCCCTACAATGATCTTTTGAACTAGTGACTTACGTGATCTATAAATGCAGATAAGAATCTGTTTATCACTGCATAAGCTTCCACCTGTTTTTCATTTGCAGTGTTCTTTCCCTTTGGTGCACCAACAGCACCGGCATTCTGAAAATAATGAAAGTTATGATAGAAATGTTTTTGTCAGCCAACGAAAGAATGGTGAATACATTTGTATATCACTACATGTACATGTATTGTGTGTCCTGAAAATTCAGGACAATTACATGTTTCTGTAATTTCTTAATCACAATTCCATGACACTATCAGCCACTGTACCTTAGAAAAGGACTCATCCTTTACTTTTTACATGGAAGTAGGATTTCTCTTATATCTTATATATAATATATTGTTTTCCATTCAATATCCTAAGTCTGATTGTTTAATCAATATCCTACTGATTGTTTAACCAATATCCTACTGATTGTTTAACAATATCCTACTGATTGTTTAACCAATATCCTACTGATTGTTTAACAATATCCTACTGATTGTTTAATCCTACTGAATATCCTACTGATTGTTTAACCAATATCCTACTGATTGTTTAACCAATATCCTACTGATTGTTTAACCAATATCCTACTGATTGTTTAATCAATATCCTACTGATTGTTTAATCAATATCCTACTGATTGTTAACCAATATCCTACTGATTGTTTAACCAATATCCTACTGATTGTTACTTATTCAATATCCTAATTGTTTAATCAATAATATCCTACTGATTGTTTAACCAATATCCTACTGATTGTTTAATCAATATCCTACTGATTTGTAAACCACCAATATCCTACTGATTGTTTAACCAATATCCTACTGATTACTTATTCAATATCCTACTGATTGTTTAACCAATATCCTACTGATTACTTATTCAATATCCTACTGATTGTTTAACCAATATCCTACTGATTACTTATTCAATATCCTACTGATTGTTTAATCAATATCCTACTGATTGTTTAACCAATATCCTACTGATTACTTATTCAATATCCTACTGATTGTTTAACCAATATCCTATGATCAATATCCTACTGATTGTTTAATCAATATCCTACTGATTGTTTAACCAATATCCTACTGATTACTTATTCAATATCCTACTGATTGTTTAATCCTAATATCCTACTGATTGTTTAACAATATCCTACTGATTGTTTAACCAATATCCTACTGATTGTTTAATCAATATCCTACTGATTGTTTAATCAATATCCTACTGATTGTTTAACCAATATCCTACTGATTGTTTAATCAATATCCTACTGATTGTTTAACCAATATCCTACTGATTGTTTAACCAATATCCTACTGATTGTTTAACCAATATCCTACTGATTACTTATTCAATATCCTACTGATTGTTTAATCAATATCCTACTGATTGTTTAACCAATATCCTACTGATTGTTTAACCAATATCCTACTGATTGTTTAACCAATATCCTACTGATTGTTTAACCAATATCCTACTGATTACTTATTCAATATCCTACTGTTTAACCAATATCCTACTGATTACTTATTCAATATCCTACTATCCTACTGATTGTTTAACCAATATCAATATGATTGTTTAACCAATATCCTACTGATTACTTATTCTGATTGTTTAACCAATATCCTACTGATTGTTTAACTTAATATCCTACTGATTGTTTAACCAATATCCTACTGATTGTTTATTCAATATCCTACTGATAATATCCTCAATATCCTACTGTTTAACCAATATCCTACTGATTGTTTAACAATAATATCAATATCCTACTGATTGTTTAACCAATATCCTACTGATTGTTTAACCAATATCCTAATTGTTTAATCCTACTGATTGTTTAATCAATATCCTACTGATTGTTTAACCAATATCCTACTTGTTTAACCAATATCCTACTGATTAACCAATATCCTACTGATTGTTTAACCAATATCCTACTGATATTCAATATCCTACTGATTGTTTAATATCCTAATATCCTACTGATTGTTTAACCAATATCCTACTGATTGTTTAACCAATATCCTACTATTGTTTAACCAATATCCTACTGATTGTTTAACCAATATCCTACTGATTACTTATTCAATATCCTACTTTTCAATATCCTACTGATTGTTTAACAATATCCTACTGATTGTTTAACCAATATCCTACTGATTGTTTAATTATTCAATATCCTACTGATTGTTACTGATTGTTTACCAATATCCTACTGATTGTTTAATCAATATCCTACTGATTGTTTAACCAATATCCTACTGATTGTTTAACCACCAATATCCTACTGATTGTTTAACCAATATCCTACTGATTGTTTAACCAATATCCTACTGAATATCCTCTGATTGTTTAATCAATATCCTACTGATTACTGATTACTTATTGTTTAACCAATATCCTACTGATTACTTATTCCAATATCCTACTGATTGTTTAACCAATATCCTACTGATTGTTTAACCAATATCCTACTGATTACTTATTCAATATCCTACTGATTGTTTAACCAATATCCTAATTGTTTAACCAATATCCTACTGATTACTTGGTTTAATAAACAATATCCTACTGATGATTGTTTAAAATACCTACTCAATATCCTATTCAATATCCTACTGATTGTTTAACCAATATCCTACTGATTGTTTAACCAATATCCTACTGATTAACAATACAAACAAATCTTGTTATTCCAATATCCTACTGATCTTTTAACTACTGATTGTTTAACTTAAATATCCTACTGATTGTTTAACCAATATCCTACTGATCCTGTTTAACTGATTGTTTAACAATATCCTACTGATTGTTTAATCAATAGCAATATCCTACTGATTGTTTAACCAATATCCTACTGATTACTTATTCAATATACTGATGTTTAAAATATTACTTATTCAATATCCTTGATTGTTTAATCAATATCCTACTGATTGTTTTGTAATCCTAATATCCTGTGTGTACTTATTCAATATCCTACTGATTGTTTAATCAATTACATGTTTAACCAATGTATTTTTAACCAATATGATTGTTTACTATCAATATCCACTGATTGTTTAAATAAGGTTTACCAATATCCTACTGATTACTTATTCAATATCATGGTTTAAGTATCCTACTGATTGTTTAACTTATATCCTATATATAATATATTGTTTAATCAATATCCTACTGATTGTTTAACCAATATCCTACTGAATTATGAAATAAATTGTTTAACAATATCCTACTGATTAGGCTATATGCAATATCCTACTGATTGTTTAATCAATATCCTACTGATTACTTATTCAATATCCTACTGATTGTTTAATCAATATCCTACTGATTGTTTAATCAATATCCTACTGATTGTTTAACCAATATCCTACTGATTGTTTAACTAATATCCTACTGATTGTTTAACCAATATCCTACTGATTGTTTAATCAATATCCTACTGATTGTTTAACCAATATCCTACTGATTGTTTATTCAATATCCTACTGATTACTTATTCAATATCCTACTGATTGTTTAACCAATATCCTACTGATTGTTTAACCAATATCCTACTGATTGTTTAACCAATATCCTACTGATTACTTATTCAATATCCTACTGATTACTTATTCAATATCCTACTATTCAATATCCTTATTCAATATCCTACTGATTGTTTAATCAATATCCTACTGATTACTTATTCAATATCCTACTGATTACTTATTCAATATCCTACTGATTGTTTAACCAATATCCTACTGATTGTTTAACCAATATCCTACTGATCGTATGAAATGAAAGAATTTCAGAAAACTTCACTAAAAGAGATGATTTTATTGAAAGACCTTGGCATAATCAACATAACTTTACCTCTAATGCGACAGGTAGCATCACCTGTTCGTACTTCAGACGCAGTTTTCGTGGCAGTGACATCATAAATGTCTGGTTGTCAGTGTTCGGCACCAAACCTCTCTGACCACATAGATCTTCCTGCAAAACATCAGAGTCAAGGTCATAATATAGGTTACAGTCAAAGGGAAGATTTCTAATGATCACTGGGGTCATGGGGGTCATGGAAACAATACAAAACTTCCACCAGTAAAATACAATTAATGGATACTGGAGAAAATCTTTTGGAGTCCAACTCCTGACCAGAGTGTTAGTGAAACTGATGATTGCCTCTTGAAAACAAAACATTTGACATAACATTTTAAGAAAGAGCAATAATTCGGTTTGAGGTAATGAATCTCATACGGTGTACATCCTTTAAGTATGAACAATGTATAAATCAAACTACATTATCCTAGTTCAATGAAATCAAAGTTATGATACAGACATAAACTTTTAACAAAGTGCTCTAACTCTGTTATTCAGGAGTTGCAGGCCTTGAATTTTTCATGGAGCTTAAAAATAGTTACAGACAATGAGACAAGGTCAAAGACATCATTACAATTTCTCTGACACCATAACAAGTCCACAGACACAATCACAAAGACAGGTCATAGAGACACAGTAAGAGACATGAAGACATGGTCACAGACACCAAGACATGGTCACAAACACAAAAACACAGTCACAGACACTAAGACAGGGTCACAGACACAGAGACACAGTCAAAAAGAGAGAGACCAGTTTTTAAATCATTTAATCATATGATCAATAAGCCATTGACAAACCTCCTCTCTCTTCATCATCTCGAACATCTCCTTCATGTTGGTGTCAGCTCGACCGTGGACAGATCGGCCATGAATGTAGTATCCAAACTGGGCATGGGCCATCACAAACACACTGATGTTACTCATAGAACACAAGTCTACAAACTGGCGAATTGCGTCCTCTACAAACCGCTCGTAAATAAATGTAAAGAATATCCACTGCACCACTCCTGTTCATAACAACAAAGATACAGAGTAAACTCTTTCAACAGCACATCTTATATTCAGATAGATCTTAATCAGGAAATAATATCTATGCAAAACTTTTCATGGGTGACAATGAGAACACAGATCAAAGGTGTGAGATTCCATGTGAAAGGAGGCATAAAGATACCTGCTTACCTTTTTGTTATACTACCTTATTGTTACACTTAAGGTAGTATACTACCTTACTATTATACTTAAGGAGGTAAGCTACCTTAGTGTTATACTTAAGGTAGTATACTACCTTACTATTATACTTAAAGAGGTATGCTACCTTAGTGTTTAACTTTATTAACTTTATTAAGGGGATATGTCACTTTTCTGTTATTCTTATGAGGATATGCTACCTTACTGTTATACCATATTATTATTTGCTATACTTAAGGGAATATGTGTGACCTTACCATTATATTTAGGGGGGTATGCTATCTTACAGTATATTAATATACTTTAG
Source organism: Ylistrum balloti (assembly GCF_031769215.1). Classification (NCBI taxonomy): domain Eukaryota; kingdom Metazoa; phylum Mollusca; class Bivalvia; order Pectinida; family Pectinidae; genus Ylistrum; species Ylistrum balloti. The sequence continues at coordinate 19,706 of NW_026782618.1, read as the reverse complement.
GAAATATGCTACTTTACTAGTAACATAAGGTGGTATGCATCTTAACTTAAGAGATGACCTATAACCTGTATACATTTCAATCCATATTTAACTGGATTCACTTTGCTGTTTGCATTAACCTAAAATAAAACTCTTAGTACATTTCGCTGTATACATACCGACAATGAGATAGACAGAACCAGCAATTCCATATCTGAACATGGTACTCATGGCAGCCATATACTCTGTTGAGTCCTTGATTACACTGCCATTGGGATCTTTTGTAGCCACATTTTCAAAACCCACAACATACAGGAAAAACACTACTGCAAAAATCTGGAAAATATGGTTCACTTTTCTGGTAGTCTGAATTTCATTCCATTCATTAGCTACAAAGTAGGTGCGCCATATTGATACACTGCCTGTGGGTTTTTTGCTGTCTGTGACCTGTCCTGCACCCCTTGGGCGCTCCCAGTCAATAAAGAATACATCAGCTGTGCATTGGATGACAATCAGGTGCACTATCTGTAAGGCTTTCAAAGCAAATGCTGAACCAAACAATGCCAACCATTCCTCTTCTGCCAAGTCACGCAGATGAAATAGGAATAAAACATCCTGGTCCTGATGACACAAAACAACAATCAATCTTATAAATAGTCATTAAAAAAGAACTTTTAAACATAATAAATAAACACATTGTATATAATACAAATGTATAAATTAATTCATAAAAACGCATCACATACAAAAAAAACCTTATACATTATTTCATCCAATTCAAGCTTATCAAAGACCTCCATACACACATATATTTTCTAATCAATTCAAGCCAATGAAAATTGTGGAAATTAATATGTGTGATGACCTCATGGAATTTAGCATAGATGTTCTTTTTTATAAACACATCCACTCCTATTTATACATCTATACGAACCTTGTAGAAGACAAGGAAGTAAAAAGCAATGCCAAATGAGATGATGAAGAAGACATTTGCAAGAGACCCAGCTGCAAAGAAGATAAAATTGAGGATAGTTCCAAAATCTATGGCAAGTTTGCCGGCTCTTTTGGACCAAACCCAGGCTCTGTACCCTGCATATAGTACACCAAGTGTGGACAGGGTGCCTGTAGCAATCTGAAAGTCTCGCCGAAATTTGATCTGAGTCATCCAGTATGTGACGGTGAAGGTTGGCTGTTAAAATAAAATTTAATACATAATAAACAAATAAATACAGAAAGTATATATCATTACTTAATACCAAATTCATACAAAAACTTAAAGAAAAACAATGTGTTTCTAAACGTGTAAAGTGTGACATCTGACTGTTTAACCTTCATCAATGAGCGCTGATATCTAATCAAGTAAAGATCCAGATTCTACATCAAAGTTGTAAATAGCTTATATTTCAAAAGTAGTCAAATGTGACCTTTGACCCTTCAACCTTGACCAATGACCACCAGAATCTTCATGTGCAGAACTTGATGATATGATACTATGGTGCACATAAAACAAAATCAGTTGAAGGTTTAAGTATTTATCTTATTCTTGGGATTTTTGCTACTGACAAACAGGAAGACACACATGAAAGCAATTTAATGTTTGATTTCCTTACTGAGAGAGGGTATAATCTCTGGTGAATTTTTGAAAGTGATATGTGGTATTCTATTACTGGATTCCAGCAAACTATTCCCTGCTCAAGTAGTAGAATCTTTGTACAGTGAACTCATAGATTTTCATATCAAAACAGTCAAAATTAAATGTAATGTTAAATTTGTACTTACAGAAATAGTTGCCCCTTCGTTCGCACTTGTAAGGGAGACTTGATCATACTCAATGTTGAAGTAGGGCGGGTATATAGTACCATCTCCTGTTTCTGTCAGTCGAACAATTATCTCGATACTCTTCACATATCTCACATACTCTGGTGGAGAAACTGTCACAAAAAAATAAATAATCATCAACCATATAAAATTAACGTGTACAGCAGTTTAATTGTACCATTGATGCAGTAATGACAAAAACTAACAATGTCATGAATTCTTTTTTGTCTATTGAAGTCGATCAATACATGCTTGTCGCCTTCTTTATTTGTAGATTTTTTTGTACAAGAGATGAAGCTTTTATTTAATATCATAAACAACTGTATGAATTAATCTTGGAAAAATATACATTTGTAAAGAAAGGGAAAAATCTAACAATTCAAACAAGGGTTATAGGATATTCAGAAATTTGATACAATAATGTCCTTCTGATTGTTTGAACATCACAGTATGCAGTCAAAAAAACAAGTATCAGTGAAATTAATCAACGCTCCCTGAAAATGACTTAATTGGGCACAAAAATTTTATCAAATGGCAATAGTTCTGTAATTAAGAAGTTGCAGGCCCTGAATTAGGTATACTGTACATTCTCTCCGTATGACCAATGTATACACCAAGTTTCAACTAAATTATGAAAAATAGAGTTATGGTTAGTATACACTGCATTTCTTCTTATTGAAATCTATCTACCTATGAAATTTCATGATGATAGTTTTGTGATATGCTCTGGACAAAATTAAGAGGTACGGATGGATGAACAGACAAACAGATGGACAAGGCAGGGATCATATGCTTTTCCTTTGGGGAGCATAAAAACTCACATTCATTTAAGCACATACACCATGTAATGATGAACGGCCACTCAAGTGAAATTGATTTTATCATCAAATGATACACAAATAATAATGATTTGATTATCAAACGACACTCAAGTAAAACAGGAAATGCCAACTGCTACACATACATTTTTATCACCCATGTTTTCACATTTTTATCACCCATGTTTTCACAAAACTCACGAAAATTCTTTAACTTTTCCATTTGAATATGAAACATTACAATGATGTGTATGATACACAGGTGCTGTGATGGTACACTACATACAAAGTTAGTTACCTGGTCCTGAGGCTACATTGTCCACCAAGAAGAATCGCCTCACCAGCTGCCAGTCCTGAGCATCAGATCCTACAAAATATTTAAAAGGTTTATCAACTGTTTTCTCAATCCAAAGTTGTCAAATGTGACCTTTGACCATTTAAACTTGACAACCTTATTATGATAAGATGAACAACTTGGTGTTACAATACTATGGGGTTCATATCAACATAAAATCTACTGAGATTATTTTATGATATAATATGATTTGGCATGAGACAGAACCCAACAAGATGTATTATTATTGTCCACAATGACAATTCTATTTAGGAAAAGTAAAGATATCTGAGAATCCTTGTACTTACCTGTATTAACTGAGCTACCACTGCTAACATAGTTTAGTATTCTCAAAGGAGTTCTATACATCTGTTCTGCATCATTTCTCGTAAACTTCAGGTCTAGTTGTTGGTTAAGAAGTATAAAAAATTGGCTTAATTTATTCTTTAAATCAAAACCTGTCAACAACCTGCAAGAGATTTCAAGCTTTCAAGGATCGGACTTGTAAAGTACACAGATGTGAGGATCTTACCCACCCGAGGACTTCAGGTTTTGTTTAGGAGTAAGGGCTCTGCCAGTAAAACATCTTACCCACCCGAGGACTTCAGGTTTTGTTTAGGAGTAAGGGCTCTTCCAGTAAAACATCTTACCCACCCGAGGACTTCAGGTTTTGTTTAGGAGTAAGGGCTCTGCCAGTAAAACATCTTACCCACCCGAGGACTTCAGGTTTTGTTTAGGAGTAAGGACTATTCCAGTAAAACATCTTACCCACCCGAGGACTTCAGGTTTTGTTTATAGGAGTAAGGGCTCTTCCAGTAAAACATCTTACCCACCCGAGGACTTCAGGTTTTGTTTAGGAGTAAGGGCTCTTCCAGTAAAACATCTTACCCACCCGAGGACTTCAGGTTTTGTTTAGGAGTAAGGGCTCTTCCAGTAAAACATCTTACCCACCCGAGGACTTCAGGTTTTGTTTAGGAGTAAGGGGACTCTTCCAGTAAAACATCTTACCCACCCGAGGACTTTTTGTTTAGGAGTAAGGTCAGGTTTTGTTTAGGAGTAAGGGCTCTTCCAGTAAAACATCTTACCCACCCGAGGACTTCAGGTTTTGTTTAGGAGTAAGGACTATTCCAGTAAAACATCTTACCCATCCTTGGACTTCAGGTTTTGTTTAGGAGTAAGGGCTCTTCCAGTAAAACATCTTACCCACCCGAGGACTTCAGGTTTTGTTTAGGAGTAAGGGCTCTTCCAGTAAAACATCTTACCCACCCGAGGACTTCAGGTTTTGTTTAGGAGTAAGGACTATTCCAGTAAAACATCTTACCCACCCGAGGACTTCAGGTTTTGTTTAGGAGTAAGGACTATTCCAGTAAAACATCTTACCCACCCGAGGACTTCAGGTTTTTGTTTAGGAGTAAGGGCTCTTCCAGTAAAACATCTTACCCACCCGAGGACTTCAGGTTTTGTTTAGGAGTAAGGGCTCTGCCAGTAAAACATCTTACCCACCCGAGGACTTCAGGTTTTGTTTAGGAGTAAGGACTATTCCAGTAAAACATCTTACCCACCCGAGGACTTCAGGTTTTGTTTAGGAGTAAGGGCTCTTCCAGTAAAACATCTTACCCACCCGAGGACTTCAGGTTTTGTTTAGGAGTAAGGGCTCTTCCAGTAAAACATCTTACCCACCCGAGGACTTCAGGTTTTGTTTAGGAGTAAGGGCTCTTCCAGTAAAACATCTTACCCACCCGAGGACTTCAGGTTTTGTTTAGGAGTAAGGGCTATTCCAGTAAAACATCTTACCCACCCGAGGACTTCAGGTTTTGTTTAGGAGTAAGGGCTCTTCCAGGAGGACTTCAGGTTTTGTTTAGGAGTAAGGGCTATTCCAGTAAAACATCTTACCCACCCGAGGACTTCAGGTTTTGTTTAGGAGTAAGGGCTCTTCCAGTAAAACATCTTACCCACCCGAGGACTTCAGGTTTTGTTTAGGAGTAAGGACTCTGCCAGTAAAACATCTTACCCACCCGAGGACTTCAGGTTTTGTTTAGGAGTAAGGGCTCTTCCAGTAAAACATCTTACCCACCCGAGGACTTCAGGTTTTGTTTAGGAGTAAGGGCTCTTCCAGTAAAACATCTTACCCACCCGAGGACTTCAGGTTTTGTTTAGGAGTAAGGGCTCTGCCAGTAAAACATCTTACCCACCCTTGGACTTCAGGTTTTGTTTAGGAGTAAGGGCTCTGCCAGTAAAACATCTTACCCACCCGAGGACTTCAGGTTTTGTTTAGGAGTAAGGTCTATTCCAGTAAAACATCTTACCCACCCGAGGACTTCAGGTTTTGTTTAGGAGTAAGGGCTCTTCCAGTAAAACATCTTACCCACCCGAGGACTTCAGGTTTTGTTTAGGAGTAAGGGCTCTTCCAGTAAAACATCTTACCCACCCGAGGACTTCAGGTTTTGTTTAGGAGTAAGGACTATTCCAGTAAAACATCTTACCCACCCGAGGACTTCAGGTTTTGTTTAGGAGTAAGGGCTCTTCCAGTAAAACATCTTACCCACCCGAGGACTTCAGGTTTTGTTTAGGAGTAAGGGACTTCAGGTTTTGTTTAGGAGTAAGGGCTCTTCCAGTAAAACATCTTACCCACCCGAGGACTTCAGGTTTTGTTTAGGAGTAAGGGCTCTTCCAGTAAAACATCTTACCCACCCGAGGACTTCAGGTTTTGTTTAGGAGTAAGGGCTCTTCCAGTAAAACATCTTACCCACCCGAGGACTTCAGGTTTTGTTTAGGAGTAAGGGCTCTTCCAGTAAAACATCTTACCCACCCGAGGACTTCAGGTTTTGTTTAGGAGTAAGGGCTCTTCCAGTAAAACATCTTACCCACCCGAGGACTTCAGGTTTTGTTTAGGAGTAAGGGCTCTTCCAGTAAAACATCTTACCCACCCGAGGACTTCAGGTTTTATCTAGAGCTAATGGCTATTCCAGTAAAACATCTGATTCACCCTAGGACTTCAGGTTTTATCTAGAGCTAATGGCTATTCCAGTAAAACATCTAACTCTCCCTTGGACTCCAGGTTTTGTTTAGGAGTAAGGGCTCTTCCAGTAAAACATCTTACCCACCCGAGGACTTCAGGTTTTGTTTAGGAGTAAGGGCTATTCCAGTAAAACATCTTACCCACCCGAGGACTTCAGGTTTTGTTTAGGAGTAAGGGCTCTTCCAGTAAAACATCTTACCCACCCGAGGACTTCAGGTTTTGTTTAGGAGTAAGGGCTCTTCCAGTAAAACATCTTACCCACCCGAGGACTTCAGGTTTTGTTTAGGAGTAAGGGCTCTTCCAGTAAAACATCTTACCCACCCGAGGACTTCAGGTTTTGTTTAGGAGTAAGGGCTCTTCCAGTAAAACATCTTACCCACCCGAGGACTTCAGGTTTTGTTTAGGAGTAAGGGCTCTTCCAGTAAAACATCTTACCCACCCGAGGACTTCAGGTTTTGTTTAGGAGTAAGGGCTCTTCCAGTAAAACATCTTACCCACCCGAGGACTTCAGGTTTTGTTTAGGAGTAAGGGCTCTTCCAGTAAAACATCTTACCCACCCGAGGACTTCAGGTTTTGTTTAGGAGTAAGGGCTCTTCCAGTAAAACATCTTACCCACCCGAGGACTTCAGGTTTTGTTTAGGAGTAAGGACTATTCCAGTAAAACATCTTACCCACCCGAGGACTTCAGGTTTTGTTTAGGAGTAAGGGCTCTTCCAGTAAAACATCTTATTCAGGTTTTGTTTAGGAGTAAGGGCTCTTCCAGTAAAACATCTTACCCACCCGAGGACTTCAGGTTTTGTTTAGGAGTAAGGGCTCTTCCAGTAAAACATCTTACCCACCCGAGGACTTCAGGTTTTGTTTAGGAGTAAGGGCTCTTCCAGTAAAACATCTTACCCACCCGAGGACTTCAGGTTTTGTTTAGGAGTAAGGGCTCTTCCAGTAAAACATCTTACCCACCCGAGGACTTCAGGTTTTGTTTAGGAGTAAGGACTATTCCAGTAAAACATCTTACCCATCCTAGGACTTCAGGTTTTGTTTAGGAGTAAGGGCTCTTCCAGTAAAACATCTTACCCACCCGAGGACTTCAGGTTTTGTTTAGGAGTAAGGACTCTTCCAGTAAAACATCTTACCCACCCGAGGACTTCAGGTTTTGTTTAGGAGTAAGGGCTCTTCCAGTAAAACATCTTACCCACCCGAGGACTTCAGGACTTCAGGTTTTGTTTTGTTTAGAGTAAGGGCTCTTCCAGTAAAACATCTTACCCACCCGAGGACTTCAGGTTTTGTTTAGGAGTAAGGGCTCTTCCAGTAAAACATCTTACCCACCCGAGGACTTCAGGTTTTGTTTAGGAGTAAGGGCTCTTCCAGTAAAACATCTTACCCACCCGAGGACTTCAGGTTTTGTTTAGGAGTAAGGGCTCTTCCAGTAAAACATCTTACCCACCCGAGGACTTCAGGTTTTGTTTAGGAGTAAGGGCTCTTCCAGTAAAACATCTTACCCACCCGAGGACTTCAGGTTTTGTTTATTTGTAAGGGCTCTTCCAGTAAAACATCTTACCCACCCGGGACTTCTTTTGTTTAGGAGTAAGGACTATTCCAGTAAAACATCTTACCCACCCGAGGACTTCAGGTTTTGTTTAGGAGTAAGGGCTCTTCCAGTAAAACATCTTACCCACCCGAGGACTTCAGGTTTTGTTTAGGAGTAAGGGCTCTTCCAGTAAAACATCTTACCCACCCGAGGACTTCAGGTTTTGTTTAGGAGTAAGGACTATTCCAGTAAAACATCTTACCCACCCGAGGACTTCAGGTTTTGTTTAGGAGTAAGGGCTCTTCCAGTAAAACATCTTACCCACCCGAGGACTTCAGGTTTTGTTTAGGAGTAAGGGCTCTTCCAGTAAAACATCTTACCCACCCGAGGACTTCAGGTTTTGTTTAGGAGTAAGGGCTCTTCCAGTAAAACATCTTACCCACCCGAGGACTTCAGGTTTTGTTTAGGAGTAAGGGCTCTTCCAGTAAAACATCTTACCCACCCGAGGACTTCAGGTTTTGTTTAGGAGTAAGGACTATTCCAGTAAAACATCTTACCCACCCGAGGACTTCAGGTTTTGTTTAGGAGTAAGGGCTCTTCCAGTAAAACATCTTACCCACCCGAGGACTTCAGGTTTTGTTTAGGAGTAAGGACTATTCCAGTAAAACATCTTACCCACCCGAGGACTTCAGGTTTTGTTTAGGAGTAAGGGCTCTTCCAGTAAAACATCTTACCCACCCGAGGACTTCAGGTTTTGTTTAGGAGTAAGGGCTCTTCCAGTAAAACATCTTACCCACCCGAGGACTTCAGGTTTTGTTTAGGAGTAAGGACAGGTTTTGGTTTTGTTTAGGAGTAAGGGCTCTTCCAGTAAAACATCTTACCCACCCGAGGACTTCAGGTTTTGTTTAGGAGTAAGGGCTCTTCCAGTAAAACATCTTACCCACCCGAGGACTTCAGGTTTTGTTTAGGAGTAAGGGCTCTGCCAGTAAAACATCTTACCCACCCGAGTACTTCAGGTTTTGTTTAGGAGTAAGGGCTATTCCAGTAAAACATCTTACCCACCCGAGGACTTCAGGTTTTGTTTAGGAGTAAGGGCTCTTCCAGTAAAACATCTTACCCACCCGAGGACTTCAGGTTTTGTTTAGGACCCGAGGACTTCAGGTTTTGTTTAGGAGTAAGGGCTCTTCCAGTAAAACATCTTACCCACCCGAGGACTTCAGGTTTTGTTTAGGAGTAAGGGCTATTCCAGTAAAACATCTTACCCACCCGAGGACTTCAGGTTTTGTTTAGGAGTAAGGGCTCTTCCAAAAACATCTTACCCACCCGAGGACTTCTTTTGTTTAGGAGTAAGGACTATTCCATTCCCCACCCGAGGACTTCAGGTTTTGTTTAAACTATTCCAGTAAAACATCTTACCCACCCGAGGACTTCAGGTTTTGTTTAGGAGTAAGGGCTCTTCCAGTAAAACATCTTACCCACCCGAGGACTTCAGGTTTTGTTTAGGAGTAAGGACTATTCCAGTAAAACATCTTACCCACCCGAGGACTTCAGGTTTTGTTTAGGAGTAAGGACTATTCCAGTAAAACATCTTACCCACCCGAGGACTTCAGGTTTTGTTTAGGAGTAAGGGCTCTTCCAGTAAAACATCTTACCCACCCGAGGACTTCAGGTTTTGTTTAGGAGTAAGGACTATTCCAGTAAAACATCTTACCCACCCGAGGACTTCAGGTTTTGTTTAGGAGTAAGGGCTCTTCCAGTAAATAGCTACAACTTACCGACTGTGAGTAATATGTTCCAAATGTGTAAGCTGCGTCTAGTCGTTTTGTTGTGTCAGTACAGAGCTGTAAAAGGCCGCCAGTGACCGGTGACACACCCAGGAATTCTCCATTAATTGTATAACGGGCCACATAGAAGTTAAGGTAGGACACTGGACTAAAGGTGTACACTGTGGTCTGTGACGTGTCTTCCAATATTCTGTCCCCATTTCCTTCCTCATAGTACAGCATAGGCAAACTCTCAGGCCTAATCAGCATCAATAAGGAAATCACAATAACCAATCAGAACTCTCAACCAATCAAAATAAACAACCAATCAGAACTATTTACTAGTCAGAATCAATAACCAATTAAATCAATAATCAATCAGCATTTAACAGCTTCTGATATACAGAGAAACATTTGTTCTATGTTTCTTCAAACTTTGTACAAAACTTAATCTTCATCAAATATTAAATCCATCCTTTATGCCATAAACATACATTTTAGTTTCAAAGTAAAACTTTATAAAACATTTTGTTTGAAGTCTATAGGCAAAGGGGCAAAACAGGATCAAGCTACACTTAAGTGGCAGTTTTCCTGTATACTAGGGAAGGGAAATCAATTAAAATCAATAAATGATTATTACATAAATGGCTGACTGTGTGACTCAATATTCATAGAGAGTGAATGCATTCTCTACTGCAGTAATATTTCTATGTGCTTTTTGTAAGTATTATCTAACACATCTTGCTTATCTAGACTTTGTACAAGAGTGAATATTATTGGCAACTGGCATAATAAGACTTGTTTCTGCTAAAACACAAGAAAATAAAACGGCACCGATGATTATTATAAAAATTACAACTGATCATTTCATCTGGTGAGATTAAACTATTAGATAACTGACAGCCTCTGCTGAGCTGGTATAAGATAGACTGAATGAGGGGATACCTACGTGTTTGCCTCTATCTCCTTGTACATGTTACAGGCTCGGTTGGCATTTGTCCCATCAAACTCGTACCATGTAAGGGCACACAGGTTACTCAGAATGATGCAGGCAGTTGAATTTTGTTTTGACTAAAATTACAAAAAAAATCTGCTTATCAAACACTTCAACCTTACCAGTGATAAATGAAAGATATCTTAGAACACAATATTTATTCAGTGATGCCTGGTAATAAATCCTGTTAGCAGTACAGCTCTCAACTACCTGTAATGGTTTTTCATCATTCTGTACATAATAAACTGACCCCCTGACTTTCCGACCCCTGGACTCTACCCTGGTCTAATACACATCTATATACTTCATCTTCAACTGTTTTTTATGAGAATATGTTTTAAATGAAGCTCCTAAAACAATACGTACTTTGTTACTTATATTTTCAGGGGACTGAATTTCACTATAATCATAATTATTACAGACAACCTGAAATCAAATACCTAACAAACATTTTACAAAAAATTAAAACAAAAAAGATGTGTTATACCTGTATACATTGATACAAATTGATAGACAAACTTGATATTAAATGTCCCTGAAGTGGCTGAAACCAGGTGATCATGAAATTTGTGCTCCACAGAATTAAACAGAATTAGTGTATGCTGTGAATCCTATTATAGTTGAGGGTTTTTATTTTCATTTTTTTTTTTTGATATCTGCAAAAAGCAAGCAAAAATTAAAAGTTTGGTTACATTTTCAGTTTTGTATCATATGCTAATTGGTCAACATCCAGTCATATGTTATTCTATTTCACATCAAATTGTACTCTGTGACAGTAATTAAACATTTTATTGCACACTCATGGAAGTGTTCTGTGATGTCGCATAATTTCTGCAAATAAAATTTGTTGGACACATGTCTGCCACGTTGCATGACAATGCAATACAATGTTTTATAAAAAATGCTGTGTTGAAAAGTATGGAATAAGACGCAATATAGATGACATTGGAGTCTATCATCAGCATTCAGTTCTCTTGTTTTAGATGTTATTAAATACTTATGGCCTTTTGTTTTGATTGATATGAGAATTTGATGAGGTAGAATATATCATATAAAAGACTCATACAGGCCATTTGATTGATTTCTGTGAAAAAACACCCTTTTGTTTCAACCTTATGGTAAAGTTTTAAGAAATCGGATCAATATAATAAAGTCCAATAACTCCTCTATAACAATACTGTACCTGACACATGGTGTAAGCTGCCTCCAAATGCTCACTTAAGTAAAGTGATGCCACATCTCCACTCTGTTCAACAACAAAAATTTTCTTTAGAACTAATCGACACCTTAGAGAAGACACCCACACATCAATGTTAGTGAAAGTTATACGACAATATGGGGCTGGTTACACTAAGAGAGAGAAATTTAACCAGGGTGCTAATTTTCATCAATATATCTACAATTCAATACTACATTAAACATGTCAGCAAGTTCAGGGAAAAATTAATTTCTTTCATTTCTTTAGTTGTAGAAGACATATTTAGACTTTGGGACTTACTGTTAGAGGTACATTGAAGTCAGGGGTGATGGTAGAGGCGAAACACAATCCTCCTTTCTGTAAATAAAATAACATAAATATCAAAACATCATTTAAGAAAAAAAAATGATGAAATATTTTCAACTTTTCCCAAAATACTGAATATGAATTACGGTGCTTTAATTCATCATGTCTACTGATAAACTATACTGATAAAATTATAATATCATTCAATTTACCCCTAAAACTTCCGTTGTTCTAAAAGGATTATGAAGAATGGAACCTTATATTGAATCTTAACCATGGCTTTCATGTTAAAATGTCATGATAGCAATTAATATTAATAGTTCTAAGCCACGATCCATTATCCTTCAAAACTGACAGAGCCTAAAAGGACCAAAGAGGGTTTCTTTTTAACTTCTCCCCTAATATCAAACAATTCAGAAAGACAAAAGTTGAAAAAGACCTTTTTACAATGTAATTGTCAATTGTACATGTATTTGTGCAGAGATCTTTAAACACACCTGGTGTACGACAGGACATAATTATCAGCGGTATGGAAAAATATTTTAAACCATTAGGCACAGGACTAGTGGACTGAAAATTTTACTTGTCCGGATTGGAAATTTACTCGTCCAAATTCAGCCATGAAATGGCAACTTAATCAGCGAGGATGTGACATTTTTTCTATTTTTATTTTAAGTTTTAGTGAAAAAAACTATGCAGTGACTGCTGCTTTGCGTCAGACATTGTGTGCTACTTAGGCCTATCTGTAGAGTTTGTTTATATCCTACTGACTAGGTGCTGTTAAGTACAGACCGGTACATGTTGGTACCGCCCGAGAGCACCTGCTGCTTTGCGTCAGACATTGTGTGCTACTTAGGCCTATCTGTAGAGTTTGTTTATATCCTACTGACTAGGTGCTGTTAAATACAGACCGGTACATGTTGGTACCGCCCGAGAGCACCTGACATTAGTACGACCGTGGTAAAATGACTAACGTACTTCAAATGCTATATTTGACTTCATGGGAGTTCCGGTGTAATCAAAAGTTAGAGTGCAGACTGGAATATTTTGTTTTCGAAGTACCGTAAACATGTTTCTTTGTTTCAAATTTTCTTTACATTTTTAGTAATATTAATTTCATTGGAAAAAAGTACTCGTCCAACGGACGACTGGCAAAGATAAGTCTGGTTGTCCGAGACAATTTTCACTCGTCCATGACGACTGGACGAGTGCTTTTCCAAACCCCTAAATTATCCTGAAATATTTTTTCATCATTTATTACATTTTTCTAACATTGTTTCCTTATTTCCACCTATTTATGGTTCTATTTTCATTTTCCAACCATTTTTTCAACCATATAATTTTTTCATAAAGCATAAAAAAAACAATTTGGAGAAAAATGTAGAATGTAATCTTAAACGCTTTTAAATAGGTGTTTTATTGCAGAAATCTAGAAGCACTCTGGATTGGTGAAAAAACACCTTCTTTTTAGTTGACACTACCCAAACTGTAACAGATACTGATCTATAAGGAGTGTTGGGCAGGGTAAGACCACTCTTGACTAGAGTAATATGTTACAGTGACCTCATGATATTGTTAACTATCAATACTACAGTAATGTGTTACAGTGACCTCATGATACTGTTAACTATCAATACTATGGTAATGTGTTACAGTGACCTCATGATACCGTTAACTATCAATACTATGGTAATGTGTTACAGTGACCTCATGATACTGTTAACTACCAATATGTGTTACAGCGACCTCTTGATACTGTTAACTATCAATACTATGGTAATGTGTTACAGTGACCTCATGATACTGTTAACTATCAATATGTGTTACAGCCACCTCCTGATATCGTTAACTATCAATATGTGTTACAGCGACCTCATGATACTGTTAACTATCATTACTACGGTAATGTGTTCCAGTGACCTCATGATACTGTTAACTATCAATACTACAGTAATTTGTTACAGTGACCTTATGATACTGTTAACTATCAATACTACGGTAATGTGTTACAGTGACCACATGACACCGTTAACTACCAATATGTGTTACAGCGACCTCATGATACTGTTAACTATCATTACTACGGTAATGTGTTCCAGTGACCTCATGATACTGTTAACTATCAATACTACAGTAATGTGTTACAGTGACCTTATGATACTGTTAACTACCAATATGTGTTACAGCGACCTCTTGATACCGTTAAATATCAATATTACAGTAACATGTTACAGCGACCTCATGATATTGTTAACTATCAATATTACAGTAACGTGTTACAGTGACCTCATGATACTGTTAACTATTAATACTACAGTAATGTGTTACAGCGACCTAGTGATACTGTTAACTATCAATAAAGATGGCTGAATTGGTAAGATATAAAAGTCATTCTTACCCGATTAGTTACAGGACATTGACAATTTGTCAGAGAAGGATCAAGCGACAGGTATGCTGTACAGCGCTCACACCTACAACAAACAATATAAAGCTGATATTCTGATTTCCTGAGCTTAACTTGTTGAAAACAGTAACTGTTTCTCAATAAGATTAAAATAAAGATCTGCTCAACACTGAATTTTTATAGTCTGAAAGAAGAACTCCTAATTGTCAAATTAAGATCAATACTACCGTGTTGTCACTGATAATATTGATGTATCAGTGATATCACTGAGTTGTCACTAATACAATTGAGTTCTCACTATTTAGTTGCCACTGTCAATATTGAATTGTCACCAATACTATTGCATTGTCACTTTTGAGCTATTACTGATACTACTAAATTGTCTCTGGTACTCTGGCATTGAGTTATCACTGGTACTATTGAGTTGTCAGTGATACTATTGAGTTGTCACTGGTACTATTGAGTTGTCAGTGATACTATTGAGTTGTCACTGGTACTATTGAGTTGTCAGTGATACTACTGAGTTTTCACTGGTACTGTTGAGTTGTCACTGATACAACTGATATGTCACTGATACCATTGAGTTGTTACTGATACTAAGGAGTTGTCCCCAATACCACTGAATTGTCCCCAATACCACTGAGTTGTCACCAATACTACTGAATTGACACCAATAACACTGAATTGTCCCAATACCACTGAATTTACACTAATACCACTGAATTGACACCAATAGCACTGAGTTGTCACTGATACCACTGAGTTGTCACCAACACCAATGAACTGTCACCAACACCAATGAATCGTCACCAATACCACTGAATCGTCACCAATACCACTGAGTTGTCACCAATTCCAGTGAGTTGTCACTAATACTCTACCTGTTGCCGACACGGAATGTTGAGTTGGTACACACTCGACAAACTTGTCCGGTTTCCACAATTCTTCCATCAATTTCACGCTCAACTAAAATAAAGAAGAGTAAGTCTTTACATCATCTTCATTGAAAATGTACATAGGTAATACTATCACACTTTGAGCATTTAAAATCTACACAAACTTGGAAAATATGTGTTTGGTACGTAGAAGTTGAATGTTCAGATTGCTTTACTATGATAGTAGGAATATCCCAGTGGTTTTAGTTTACTCAGGTATAACTGTAGTAACATACCTGGTAGGTCTGGACATGCATTACACTTGAGAGAGACTGGATTAAACACTGCATCTGTTGGACAGCTAACACATCTCCAGCCATCCTGGGACCTTGCCTGTGTAAATAGAAAAGTGAACTTAGCCTTTCTATCTTTCCAGGGATTGTGTAACACGCAGCCTTTTATATATCTGTCTTCTCAAATGGAAATCTTTCATTCATAAAAACATCAATATGCATACCCACAAATCAGGTACCACATAAACCTCTGTAATTTGGGCAGGTACTTCTTGGGGTTGAAAATGCTGAAAATATGCTACTAATTACATAATTTATACATCTGATATTGTTGTTTACCTGATTCAGTGGACATTTTTCACACTGTACATTATCTCCACCAAAGTTTGTGATATATTTGAATCCTTCTTTGCACTCACAGTTTAACTCTGCAAAAAAGAGAAAGCATCTGTATCAATTAAGTACGATCTTGATGCATTATGTTGTCTGTAAGTTATTGATGAAAAATACCAATATTTCTTATTTTTGTTTGGAACCCATATAATATAATAACCAAGTAGCTGAAATAAGCATTTCAAACATTTTGTCAACAATGCCAGTACATGATGAGCTTCTTTTCCCTAAATGTTTAAATCAATTTTATATATAAAACAAGAGTATCAGTTAAACAGATAAACACTCCTGAAAACAACATTATTGGAAACAAAATCTTAACAAAGTGCAACAATTCTTTAATTGACGGGTCAATGGCTTTGAATTTGGTACACCTCACATTGTCTTAGTGTGATCAATGTATCTACAAAGTTTCATTATCCTAGTTTAAACGCAAGCAATTTAAAGTTGTGCTCTAAACACAACATTTTGACAAAGGGCAATAACTCTGTAATTAAGGAGTTGCAGGCCCTAAATATTGTACACTGCACATTATCTTAGTAGGATCAATGTATACACAAAGTTTCATTATCCTACTTATATTGCAAGCAAAGTAATGCTCCAGACACAAAAATTTAACCAAGGGCAGTAACTATGTAATTAAGAGGACAAGGGCCCTGAATTGGGTATACTGCATATTTCCTTTGACAAATGTATACACCAAGCTTCATGATCCTTACTTTACTTTGGGCAAAGTTATGCTCCAGACATGAAAGGACGAATGGACAGATGGATGCACAAGATGGTGACTACGTCTGATAAAAATAACCTGAAGTTTTGATCAAACAAAGAAGGAAAATATAAGGATTTTCTAGTTTCATCTGATAAGTCTTGAAAAAGTTTTCCACTCCATGTTCTTTATCTGAGGTTCAGCCCACCACTTTCCTGACTTTTGTTGGAATGTTCAATCTGTATATGATTCATACAACTATTGTAAACTTGCTATTAGCAATAATAAAAACTATTCTTAAACACTTTGCTACTTATCAAGAAGATGTAATACTGCATATAAGCAATCAGATCACCTAGCGAGATCTGTATAATCAATAACAGTTATAATCTCCAATTAGTGACCATGACTAAATGATACAGATACGACTGTAATGATCTAACTAAATGGTTTGTGTTGACGGATTATTCTATGAAATCAACAACTAATATTCATGGAAATTTGGATCAAATAAAGCACATCATATTTATAGAATATATTGGATGAAATTTTACAGAACTATCAGACAAATATTGGATAAACCAATAAAAAAATCAGCTGTAATTTGATGTTAATAAAAAAATAATATATTATTCTGAATATTTTTGTATCTTTATTTTTTCAGTATATCATTTCAATTTAACTATCTTCAATACTGAACAGATATCATTCATTTGCAATCAATTATGTTTGAATAGCATGCTTGGTAAGAAGTTATAGATAACAATAAAATGACATAGAACTATTGTTTTCTCTTAGTGAAAATAAAAGTAAAACTTGCACTTCCAGTTTAGAAAATGATCATCAATGTTGATATCTCATATTTGATTGTTGGGAATGGGTTGCCTTTTCGATTACAATTGGTCATCAGGACAACACTAGCTATATGTAACACTGCTACCATGATCCCTCACTCATAACAACCCTTGTTTTGCTTTCACACTCCATCTGTTTTGTGTCCACTTCTGGTAAGGAAGACACTACTATACTTGTTTATGTACACACACACACACACACACTAGGGAGGTCGGCGACGGTCATTTACAGGCTTATTACGTTCTGTTGGAGCAAAAAACCCCATTTTTTCGGGTTTTTCACACTAAAATTAAAATATCAAATAAGCGTAGTTGGGGGATAGAAATATATCAAAATAAAGTTTAAGACTTCTATTTTCTTATTTTGGTAATTATTTTGTAATAAGATATAAATTCCTACCATTGCATGGAGTTCGAAGTGAAGTCGTTTCCAAAAATTCGGCCGCCATGTTGATTTATGTGTCAACAAGTGTGCCAAGTTCAGAATTAAATCCGCTGGCTATTACTGGACCAATTTTTACCATTAATGGCTTAAAATTTAGGAAATATAGTCTAGTTTTTGAAACTGAGTGATCTCTTTTGAAAAAGTATAGGGATCACACTGTAAAAAATATAAATTTGCAAAACAGTGTTTTTTTACCGTGATATCACTTCGCCGCGAACAGGGATCACTCGGATTATGGTAGCCTGGACCTTCATCTAGCGATTGGTAACCAAGGTTTCAACAAAATAACAAGAGCAGCCAGCGGAAATCATTGGATATTTGAATGACTTTTGCCACAATGTTTTGTTCGTATGAGTTATCGAACTTTGCTGCTGCTGCAGGCCGGGTGCAAATCCTCCCGACCCGGTAAACAAAATTGACCAATGGGACATCAGTATGTCCATTCGGAACATTTTGGGGTTTTTATGTTAAATATCAAAGGAAACATTCGATTTTCTTTAGGATTTATATAAAAGTATGTTTTAGAACAAAAGAAAAAACGGGGGGGGGGAATAGTTGCTGTGGTTAAGAAAATATGTTTGGGGGTATAACAAAAACATTTTCTGAACACAGAACCATACTTTACTTTTCTTAATCTTTTAAGTCACAAATACAAATTATTTTCCATGAAATAAATGAATGAACATTTGATGAGAAAACAATTTTCTCTGTAAAATATCATGATTATACTCCCTCTCAACTAGCCCATTCTTCTTAACTCAGAAAGTTGATTTTGGTCTATATCTTGGTTGTTAAATTCCTTCTGAATGTAAGAACTGCCCTTCTTTATCAATGCAAGGGGGTATTGTTGAAGTGAAAGAAAGTTGTTTTATTTATTTTGTTGAAATTCTTTATATTTTTAATTGTTTTGCTAATTTATGACACTTTTTAAAATCTCTTTTATTTATTTAAGTTTTATTTTACCTTATTTTGGTTTCTTTTTAAGTTGTCAAATTTTTCAGAGGAAGAATAATAATTGTGATTTATTTTATTTAATTTTTAATCTAAATAAATCTTTTTCTAAAAAAAAAAAAATTATTTTGATTTATTTTCTTTTTAGTTTTTTTACACGCTCTGATATACTGATTTTCATTTTATTTTTGGTAAGTGTGATAAGTTTTATTTACAATCCAATACACTTTTTTATTTGCAGTTTGATAAGTATGTGATGATTGTTTTTACTTTTTTTTCAATACTATCAATGAATTAATTAGATAACAATTTTTATGACCGTTAAATTTTAACATTGATGTTAAAAATAACTTATGCTAGATAATGACAGATTTACCTATTTTTTGTGCTTTTATCTTAATCTTAAGGATAAACTTATAAAGACAAGAATAACCGTGTTTCAACTCTTAAGGCTTATAAAAGGTGAACTAATATCAACAGGAACATTTTTTCTCAAATGCTATTGTTTGTAGGAGTAAAAAAAAAATTGGGGGGGGGGGGGGGGTTCACCTTCTGAGAATGTTTGATTTTGGGGTAGGGCTAGGTTTTTATAGAAATACTTGGTGCTGTTAATAGATAGAGGTACAAATATGTGCTAGTTGCATTCTACATATTTCTATCTTTAAAATGATACCTTATACACCATACAATAGTTTATATTCTTCTCGCATTTCATGATTAAACACAAATTTCAGGTTTTATCCAAAATTTTCAAAACGTAGAAAAACAACCTTAAATGTTGCAAAAAATTGTTGTTTTGAGTTAAAACTTGATCATTTGTATGTAGAAATAAGCATTCTTATATAAATTGTCATTTTATTACCACCTGGGAGTAGTTGAAGATCTTTTTGTCCTGAAAAAATGTTATTTTTCGTCTTTTCGGGGCTAAAAATATACCTCTTTGGCAGCTGTATTTTGGAGCTGTTGCTTTCAAAAAAATTTTTTAGGGGAAATATTACATATTTTCTGATAAAACATACAAAGATCAA